>NW_009260758.1:2165300-2215024 GCF_000687185.1 Egretta garzetta
GCTTCACCCCTCCGGCACCCCCACTCCCCCACCAAGGTTAAAGCTCTCCCCATTGCCAGGTGCTTTTCCCAGGGCAGCCAGGGCCACACTTCCATTGCAATTCAGAAGCCTGAGAATCGGAATAAAACTGCTTAAAATCCACTCCTCTTCTGTGGCTTCTCAGTAGCCCTCTCTTAGGTTAGCTCAGCAAGCTGCCCAAGCCCAGAGGAGATGCCCAAATGCTTTGCCCGTGTCCTAGGCTCTGATTACCTTCTGAGACGGTCTTTTCTCTGGGTTGGGAGAGTTCCTACAGCCCTCACACCCTCCAATTCATGCCCAAAGAGGGGTTACACTAACACAGGCAAGGTCACTGTTTCCAGCCACAATTGCTTCAAAGCAGGAGAGGTTGCCTTTGAGGGGTTGGAAGGAATAAAAATGAAACACAATTTTCAACTGCATGAGCATGAAGGAGAGAGGAAGGAACAAGCCACTGGGTTGAGCATCCTATGTCCATCCTCAGAAATCAGTTTTCTGAGCTGCCAGACAGCTCCAGCGCAGACACCGAGCAGTGAGAGCGCAGCCTGGCCGCTCTCAAAGAGTGGAGAGACGCCTTGAAGTCACCACACACTCAAGATGCTCCTTGTGCTGCTCCTTCCCGTCTCACCATGTGCTGCCTTTGCTGCACAATGCTCCCTGGTGAGGAGAGCAGCCACCAGCAGGGATTTCAACTGGTCCTCTTGCAATTCATGGGAACAAAGTTTTCTTAGGTAGTTTTGACATTTTTCTTAAGATTGTGGTTTATGGGTTTTTTTCTGGAATTAGGAAGAAAAATAATAACAGCAGCAGTTTTTATAAATCACTTTCATCTGTAGGTATCAAAGCACTTTGCAAAGGAAAAGATGCACATAAACCTGGGTTGTTGGTGGGTTTTTTAAAGAGAAACAGGCAGTAACTGCAAAATCCCACCAGCTACGGCTATCAGCTCCAGCAACCTTATCAACGCCAGCTGTATCTGTAGATACCAGAGTGACTTGCTGGGGATAAGAAACCGTGTAGAAAGAAAACTGCCTTTCCTATCTCATCTGCTATTTCCCTCTAGTAAGAGCTCATACCAAAACGTTCACTTTGCCAGGGAAATGCACGCAACATCGCCCGGGCAAAGCTTTTGCTTGATATATCATGCTAAATTTCTGAGTACGATATTTAAGAAAAAAGAAATGTAAACATAGGAATTTGGAAATGCATTGATTATGAATGCAATGGGCTTCTATCTTTGGGGGGGGGGGAGGGGGAAGAGAAAATCTTTTCTGAAGAAACAATAGTAAGCTTGCAGAGAAAAAAACCCCTATAAATCCATGCTCTTGAGTTGAGAGATACACAAGCTGACAATGAAAGTGCAGCTCACATTAAGTATATTGCAAGCATCCCTTTCGAGTTTGTGCCATGTCTAATTCACCTTGGAATTGAAGCCATCACGTTTTACTTTTCATGAGAAGTGTAAGAAAAAGAAAGGAAGTTTGGCTCCCTATGAAAATAGGGCAAATCTTTAGCATAATGGTAAACGATTTCTAATTCATTGCAAGGGAGTCATAAAATAAATGACATGGAGCTGTCAAGTAAAATTTATCTAAACAGCTCTAAAAAATCTCATAGGGAAACTTCCTTCTGCAAAACATGGTTACAAAGAAGTAGGTCAGCTGTATAAATCTAAATGTAAATTCCTCAGTATAGCATGACTAAGTGAAACCACGAGGAAATCAGAGTTTAAAAATCAACTTGATTTGTCTTCAATGCAGACAGTATACTTCTAAGATTCACGCTAGAAGCAAACAGCTTCAATATAAGAACTTCTTAACAGCAAGCGAGGGCCTGATTTCAGACCCCACTGCCAAAACCTGACATCCTTGCATCTAAATCAACTTTAGCAGAAGACTGGGGCTCTTTGACTCCAGACATGACTTGGATTCCCAGTGCTCAGTCCTCCTGCACCTTGACTTGCTGGCCAGACCCTAAGGTATCTCTGCAAGACACAAAACCCAACTGAAGGAAGCTATATATAAATATATATGTATTTTTAAAAAAAAAAAAATTCTCTCTCCTCCTTTTATTTGCCTTGGTCTCCTTGCAGCTCTGTGCATGCCTGACCTCTGTTCGAGCAAGCCTCAGGCTATCCTCCCCGCTCCGGCTGCCACAGGAGGACTGCAAAGGCAGAGCACTGCGAGGGCTCCGGCCGCTTTCTTCTCATCAGACGCTACCCATAGCAGGGAGATTGTCTTCAGAGCCCTAGCTTAGCTGTGAAGATGCATTTGATATGGAGCTGAAGCTGAGCAGACTGATTATACCACTGCTGCCATGTGTGTTAAGTCAGAGACAGAGCTCAAAGCAGCCAAAAGGCAAGTCTGGCCCAGTTTCTCCTGTTTCCCCTCTGGGGACAATTCAATCAAGAATTGATTAATGCTTGAATTCTCATCAAGAATTAATAAGTTCCTGATGTGGTGAAAATGAATAGTCTCAGAGAAGCAGCTAAGCTTGTTGTTTTGTACGGTGGGGAAAAAAATTATATATATTTGGCAACTCTGATGCAATGGCTAAGTTACAGAGAGGGGGAATTCAGAATCTATTTATGCTTTTTTAATAGCGTAATGAATGAATTGACTGAAGGCCAGGTCTCACAGATGACTTGGAAAAGATGGTGCTTCCCCCACTGTTTTCTCAAGCTTAGGTACGATGTTTCAACTCCTTACAAACATGTTGAGGAGATCCAGGCACATTTCTTCACAGCCCTGGCAGAGCCAGGTCCCAATAAACGGGGAACACTGAAGCTCAAGATACCTCTCAAGTATCTTAAACCTTCTGCCTCTCAAGCTTTTGCATTTTACCACTGGGCAAAAGTAGCAACTAATGCTGAAATAAGACTAGAGGATTTCTTTTTTTGCTATGGGATTGGTTTATTTAAAGAATCCCACTCTTGATGCCCACCTGCACTGGTGGGAGCACATATTCCAAAAGGGACCTTCCAGCTTCAGGTGGGCCAGGTCTCCCTGTCCCACCTCCTGTCGTAGGGTCTTCACTCCCAGACTACCTTGCTGGAGGCCCAGTCCCACCAGTATGGGTATGCTGGAGAAAAATATAGACCATTATCCACCTGCCTTCAGAACCCAGCTAGGCCTGCCCTAGTCATGCCTGCAGAAGCCTCCTCACCACAAGGAGCCAGGCAAACTCCGCTGGAAATCCTTCCCTCAGCTCTTGCACGAGGTGCTTTGCGTCGTTAAGAGTGAGAGCTTCGGGGTACGCACACCCAGGAAAGGAGCTACGGGGAGATTGTAAAGTTTAGTGTTAAAACACAGCTGTACCTATAGACCCACTGGCATCAAGCACTTGCGGGTTAGGGAGCAGGTAAGCTGTTCTGAAGGTCTAGTCTTAAAATCCTCAAGCAGCAAAAGTTTCAAGAATAAAAAACAGATGCTGAAATAGAGTTAAAACTCAAGAACTGGAGGCAAGAGAGTTAGAGCAGACGTTATTGAGGTGCAGGGAAGGCTGTCATTCAGTCCGGGAGGGAGAAGACACAGGGAAATAATAATCTCAGGTGATTTCTTACAATCATTGTGTCCTCAAATCCTTCCAGAGGACACAGCCAAGGAGGTTATAGAAGTTATTATCTGAAGAGACACAGGAACAAGCAATATCCCTGGCACCATCGCTACTCGTAATTATCTTGAAGCATTTCCTGGAAGAGCCATCACGCACGGCGCAGCATCTGCCCATTCCCCGGTGTCACCACAGCAACACTTGCTTTTCCACTCCGACTGGCAAAGAACAGAAGGGATTTGGGATAACAGCAAGGAGTGGCAACGCCAGGTGAATGCTGCAGAATATGAAAATCCAGGCTGCATTTGTTTATATTTAGCAATCGTTTGCTCTTGTGAAGAGAGCTATGAAATGGTGATCATCTGGAATTAAAAAGCCAAGCGTGGCTTCTGTTTGCATCCCCAGCAGATGTCTGGGGCTGCAGAAGGCAGCTGTGTGAGAGATGCTGGGGTACCTGCCCTCCTCACCAGCCTGGAGGGGTACGGATTGTCCAGTGTAACTTAGGGATGCCTCACAGGGATGATTAAAATTAAGGTGGAACTTTAAGAATAAAATAAAGAATTAAAATAAGAGAAATAAAATAAAATTAAAATTAAGAAATAATGAAAAGGTCTGTAGCATGTATCTGTTACATACAGGGGAAGGGTTTTTAAATTTTATTTTACTGCTTACTGCTCAACTTGAAATAAAACAGAAACCTGTTTTCTGGTTTCCACCCCATTTTCTTCCATTGCTGCATTCATTTGTGTACATGCAACAAAAGCAGAAAAATATATTCCCACACAAACTGATGGAATATGCTGAATTTCCATGGGGAAAATGTGCAAGGAGGGGTGGAAAAATATGTGCTAGTGTGGGGAAAGGAACTTGGGGAAGGGAGGGAAGGGCAGGATGAAGACCACTAGAGGGTTTTGGTTTTTTTTTTTCCCCTCCTCCCATCAGGTCCCCTGGACAAGATCAGGTCCAATACTGATTTAATTCCACCTCAAATCTCTTTGCCCTTTCAGCTGCTTATCAGGCAGGGCTTGTCTAAAATCCACCTTTACGCATACAATTTAAAACAAAGTCAATGAGTAGTTGGGCTGTAAAGTCTAAGCTGGACTCCATGGTGTTTGCATAGATGCTGCACCTGGACGTGAGTTTTATTCTCCTTATTCTTTTTTCCCTTCCTCCTCTGCCAGCTACAAAATAAGCCCTTCCACAGAAAACAGCACACTTCCCGCTCAGGGAGTCAATGAAGGACTTCTCCCCCTTTATAAAAAGGAATTGAAGTGCCCAAATAGGTAATAAATTACAAGAGATAAAACACACACTTATTTTGGGCTCCTGTTGACAGGAAGTTTCTTTCATTTACATGAGTAAAATCAGGCCAGAAACTGTTGCCCAAATCCACAGCACTACTCTTGTTTTACACGAAGCAAGGAACAAGCCAAGCCACACGTGTTTCTCCAGCTCCACACGGCTGTGCATGTCAAGAACACAATATTTCTTTTCTTCCATTCCCCCAAACCAAACCCTGGTCATTGTGTGTGGAAAACCTCTCTTATAATAATGAGCCTAGAACATATACATTCTTCTCTCTGTCTTCCTCCTGTTAGAAAGTGGGGGTATAGCAGAACCTATAGGACCTATACCTGACTTTTTTTTTCCCCTGGAAGGAAACCAAACGACTGCTTGGAGCAGAGCCCCAGCCCTGATGGGAGCCTCTGGGGATGTCACAACCCAGCCATGCCGCTCAGAAATAGCCAACGTGCCGTCTTCTGTCAGAAAATAGCTGTGGGCTATGTCACTGCAGTAAAGCCCGGTCCCTTGCACAAGCAAAGCATCACTAAAGGTTGACACTAAGAAAAAGCACAAACCCGGTCAATAATTTCTCATGAAAAAGAAAAAAAATCTCATCAAGGCATCTGTATACACCAGTTAAAACAAGACGCAGCAAGAACCGATAGAAAGTGATAAACATTTAGTGACATTCTTGGCACTTTCTTCAACTGGCTGGACAACTAAAATACCTTAAAGAAAAAAAAGAGACACACATGATGCTTTAAGACTAATTGAACCAATAATCAAAGGCTGTCTCTAATTCTTGGACTAGGAGGTCAATTACTGAAATAAATTTGACAGCAGATAGATGGTAACAGTGTGCAATTACCATTTAAAGACTTGATAATTATGGCAAGAATTAGTCTGTATTTTCAACTGCAGCATAATCCATCAATTTTTAGTAGTTATTATCTTGATTATAAGAAGAAACAGATTCAGCTATGTCTTGTCAAGCTGACAGAAACCTGAAAATACAATGGGCACTGATAACAGGCTGATGAAATGAGCCAGCGGAGTCTAAAGTTTCCTTTCCTTAAGTGGAAACTTAAATTGCAGATGTGAGAAAATTTTAATGTTCAGAACATTTGGCAAGGAGAGATATAGACAAATTTAAACTAATAAATAATAGGACTGAGAAATGCCTATTTTTAGGAGGTTTGCCAGAATTAGTCAAGGCGTGAGCTTCTCATTCAGCCATTTAAACTCTCAAGTTTGAAGGTCAGCATCGGGCAGAGTCACAATCCTGCATGTTTAAAGAATTACTGTGCTCTCCCATTCACTGCCTATTTTTGAACCTTCTGGTTCATGAGTTCAGGCTTTCAAGGTTGGCAAGTAGGGTGGGGTTTTTCTGGTAATTATTTCTTTAAAAAAATACCTGAAATGTAAAATTCTCAGTAACATAACAGATTGAACTTGATGACCTTTCTTCCTTGAGGTAGACTGCTTGGGGTTCCCACCCCATTAAAAAAAAATAATCTGAAAACAGAACAGTTAAGTTCTCCCTGTTATTCACAATACCTCAGCCCTGGGACTCTGGGAGGTTCAGAAAAGTCAGAATCGGGTAAAGCCAGAGACCCTGCTGCCAGGGGATGAAAACCCACGCAGGAGAGCGGCGGCACTGCTGGGCCTAGCAGGGCTCAGCACTAGCTGTGTGCAGAACAAGCCAGGAAGGAAAAAAAAAAGTATAAAAGGCAGCAGCTAAGAGTCATTGTGCCATCAACCTGACATCGCTAAGAATTCTCTCGTCTGAATATTTGGAGTTGTGAAAAAAAGCAATTGAAAAAGTAAATGGTTTTCGGGTTTTAAGTAAAATTTTTTTCCAAGAAACATATTGAGAAAAATGAAAGTACTTGATAAGTGTTGATTGTGGGAAATGAAATAAACCGAACTTTTCACCAAAAAAATCCCCCCTCCTCAAGCTTGTGGGGGAAAAAAAAAAAGATCACTTAAGTGACTCCTGATGAAGAAGCAATGAAAGCAAGGGGCTTCAGTAGCCACCATTCTGCTTCTCCTGCTCCTTCTCACAACGGTCAAGACCGCTGTGCCGGAGCTGTTCCCTCTCCGCTTGCCACTGCCACTTCCAGACCCCTTGCTGCCACTACTCTTTGCGACAATTATTTTTCCTCAAAAACGGTTTTAAATTATTTTTTTATATTATGCGAATCAGCGTATCAAATGATCCAATTTCACTGCATTTTACATAAATTTATTTACTTAGCAGCCTCTCAGCTCCATGCTGAGTTTGGAAAAAACATACTTTTTTTTTTTAATTATAAATAATTAACCAGAGCTCCTGCTCCATTGGAAGTTGCTACTCCACTATCAGTCTAAATAGCCCGGTAATTTTTTTTTGTAGGCATGTTTTGTATAAATTGCCACTTAGAGGAAAATAAACGCTCAGAATGACTTCCTGAAGTCATAAAGGATAACATCCCTCTTACATGGTAAGCTTATTTTTATTAGAAACTGCATTTGTGCCCTTAATTATTTAATAAATAATCATAAACAGGACTCACTTAAAAACATCAGCAGTCTCAATCACCATGTGTCCAGCCATCTGCAGAGACGCAGCGCGGCAGCAGCACCCAGCAGGGAGCAACACGAAGCATTCCCAGGTTGGATCCTGTAGCAGTAACCAGGCTCAGGAAGGTCTCCGCACCAGTAACGCACTGGTGAGGACCTCGACACCAGCACAGATCATCTTTACACCACCCCGAGGAGCAAGCAGGAACAGTTTTGGACAAACTGCGGTGTCTTTGGCAAAATACTGGGCATCAGCCCTCTGCCTGCTGCTTCCCAAGGAGAACCCACGCCCCCGGGGCGCCCACCTGAGCGGTCCCCAGGCTCATGTGTGGGAGCAGGGGGACATGGCACAGGTCATGCTCCCCTTTGAGTCCCTCCTCTCCCAGATATAAACATTTATTACACAGACTCTTGAAACCTGGAGATTAATTTCACTTTCCCCCCCCCCCTTAAGAAAAAAAAAAGTCTTAAACTTTGTTAAACTTAAAAAAACCCACAAAAAAAATAATCTGGAACTGTTCAGACATCTTGACCCACAGCAGTTTCAAAACCCCAGGTGCATCTGTAGGTGGAACACATCTCCCACCCTAAAGAGGTAAGGGAGGTACAGGCAGGGAGAAAAATGCACGGGGAGGAAGAAGCACCAATACAGCACCGATGCAAACAGGCTGGAAGCTCTCCAAGGCCAGAGACCAGGGAGCTGAGGGATCAACACAGACAGAGCCTGGTAGGGAGTCAGGAGGAAGAAGAAGAAAAGGCGTTGTGCAGGAGAGGCAGCCCTGCTGCCTCAGGAATAACAACAAACCTGTTCCAGAAGAAACACAGAAGACCCACATCGTGCAGCCAGGAGAAAGGGGAAAACCCCACAGCACACGCTGGAAACCAGCCCTGGGGCAGCAAAGCCCTCTGGCATGGATCACAGCCCCTTAAACCAACCCAACAAGGTCTCCAGGCCTTCCCACCGCGCTCTTTCAGGTAACAGCAGTAACAAACCCATTTTCCCAGCACTGGTGTGCTCTTACCTGGGTGTCTGGGTCACCTCCCCACAGCTCCAGCTCCATCCCCATCCCCAGCAAACACGTGGGAGCTGCAGCCTTGCCTCCCAGCCCTACTTATGCAATGAGCTGTAACACCACAGCTGTGCTTCCTCAGCCATCAAGGGGTGATGGAAACACTTTGCAGTCATAAAGGCAACTGCATCCCAGCTTGGGGAGAAAGGCTACTAATTTGTTATGGGATAATTAGTAAAGAAGTACCACCTGTATGTCATTTCCTTCAGGAGGAGCAACTGGAAAGGAGCCAGGCACGTGCACAGCCATACCCCCCCCCGCAGCCGTGAGCCCAGGCAGAGGTTCCCCGCTCGCCCGGGGCTAGCCACAGCTGCCCATCCTTTCACACCCTCCCACTCCTCCTCCTGCCGACTGCTTCTCCCCTCCAGCCCAGGCGAAGAGCAGCTGTCAAAGCCACCAATTTCCAGGGGTTTCAGGTACTGCAAACATGCTGAAAAAGCATCGCAAAGCCATGGAACTCCAAACCACGACCATTTTCTCAACACAAAACACTAAACAAAACACACTCCCGTATGTATTCTGCTTTGAAATGTTCCTCTCCTGATGTTCCAAGCGAATGGGGAGGACCATGCTGCAACCCCAAGCGGGGCTGGATACGCAGCTTAGAAGTATAAACTCTACAGGCAATTTTTTTCTTTTTTAAATGCAAAGGCTGCTGTGGTCCAGCAAGGTCTCCTGCGCCTACAGAGATGCTCTGCAAAGGACAGTAGGAATTGCCAGCTGGACGCTGCGTGGCCGGGCAGCGGGGCAGGGTGGATTTTTGCAGAAATGCCCATATCTCCAGGCAGTGATGGGCTGGGACAGCGCTTCTGTGCACATTTGGCAACATGGACTGGGGCTGTGGCCTCAGGGATGCCATCAGGGCCACCAGCATGGCAAAACCAATGCATAGGTCTTGTTAAATTAGGGCTTATAAATCTGCAGAGCTTACACACTTCCAGCAAGCGAGACTGCTGGTATTTCCGCTGGGTGACTGACCGACTTCTCCGCCTTTCAAGCTTGTTAACAGGCGGTAAAAGTCCAAAAGCGATGACATTTCATTGTAATATGAAGAACAGAATGAAATGTTTGAACATTAGAAATAATGCTCTGCCCCCGAAATAGTGCCAATAACGCCAGCTTGGTATTAAAAGCAAAATATCAAATAAAGGTATATTGGTCCCATATTTTTTCCTTCAACTTTTCCTCGGGGATTTGTCGCCTGGGTGTCAGCAGAGGTGATGGGATGCTGTGAGCTGGGATCTGCAGCCCTTGCACCCGGTGGTGGCAGCATCATCTTTATTCTCACTCCAGTGAAGCACATGATTGTGAGACTTTTTCTCTCCGTTACGGTATTGAGAAAAGTGTAAATCTCATTATTCCAGAATATGAATAATAATAAAAAAACCTCGCGATGCCCTTGATGCCTTCCTGAAAGGTGAATGCTAGTTAGCACAGTCCTACTTGTTTCTGCATTTGCACTGAATGTATTCAGGAGTTTTTGCAGGTGAAGAATGCATTAGAAAAGTCCTGAAACCTTCCTGCTAAAGTGAAATAGCTAAAAAAACATGAGGAAAAAAACCAATGTACAAGAGCATTTCTCTCACTGAGACCCAGAAAACATGCCAGAGTTGGAAGCCAGGGATTTTTCTCTGTGAGTGATTTATGTCTTATGTTTGAGCAGTGCCCAGGTCTTTCAAAGTTCTGTTAATTTTTTTTTTTTTAAATGGATTTTGCAGCAATATGTCAGCTGCCATGGATTTGCCTGCTGGCTTTTAATGAGCCCTCAGTAGTGGCAGTTTTGCTGTTTTGAGCATGGGATGGGTGCACCCCTGGGCATTGCACAGGCCCTGCCTGGTGAACCTTTCTCCAAGGACTGGCAGAGCAGAATTGAAGAAACCCTGTCACGCCGAATATCGGGGTGGGGGGAAGAGAGGCTGACCATTGCAACACCCAGTAACAAAAGAACTAAGGTATTTTGGCCTTTTCCTATTTTCCTTGGCAAACAAAGAATGTTTGTTATATTTCTGTATAACGAATAGATACAGATTTCAGACCTTTAGCGTAAGTGGAGTTTTCCCTAACTAAGGGATAAGAAGAAAAGCAGGAGCATTGCTGGGTTTCCAGGTGCCTGGCTATTTATAAAATCGCCGTTATTCTGCTGATCTTTAATGAGCAGGAGTAGAAATTCTCCCTGCTCATCATCACAGCTGTGTTCTACCCCATGTAACCAGATCAGCTCCTCTCACCTCTGGTCATGCCTGGAACGTTGAGTTTTTGTCTTCCATTTCACGGCTAAGTGTATTTTAATACTGGGTAATGTTATTTTTGTGGGTATTTCACATGCCACTTCGCTTAAAGCTCTGCGTGCTTGGGAGGTTCTGAGATGTTAACCGACGCAACCAGAGTATATAAAGCATGTTATAGGTGCTAACGTTATATAGGATGATGATAGGCTGATCCAGGAGATGGTCATACCCTGAAATAAATGAGGCATTTGAACTCAGGGCGTTTGCAGCTCAGGTTCATCCCTGCTTTGGTGTAGATCATATCTCGATGGGTGGTTGCAGCGTCCAAAAGTCCCAGGGAAAGCCAAGGGCAGCTCGACCTCGGCACGGGACCAGGAAAACCCACACAGGCCACAAGCTAGAGAGGGCTATGAATGGTGATTTCCCAAGAAAGAGATGGTATCGGGTGAAAAAAACCCAAACCAAACCAAAAGAAAAACTTGCTGATTACAGCTAAGGCGTTTGAAGATTACATCAAGTCAAACTTTTATTAGCAAAGTTGTATTTCATGTAAAATGAAAATATCTTTTAAAACCATACGTGCACATATGCATGATACAAACAGCAACTACAGTACAACACATTTCTCTAAACTTTAATAAATGCACACTAACATTGAGCTCCAAAAGTAACATTGTAACGGTGACACCACGTTTGCTTTGATCTTTTCTCCTGAAATTACAAAGTATCTTGTTCAAAGTAATAATAATAAACGAAACAGAGAGTATGCTTTGGCTCCAACCCTCCTCCTGGCTCCTGCCTGAAAACCGAACAAATCAGTGCAGATCACTTGAGATTTTTATGTGAAAGGTACGGAGCTGCAATGTAAACATGTACTGGTACCCCAACATGGTTCATACGCCTGATTTTGAAATACTAAACATTAACAGAGGTGCAGCTGAGGGCTTGATCCACTGTCAAGCAGAGGAAATCCTCTTGTCATGAAGAATTCCATTTCTTTATATCCCTTCTTACAGGGATGTAAAAAGAATCCAAATTTACCACCCATCTGCAGAATAATGACTATAAAAAATTCTGATGAGATTGCCTTTCAGAAGTGTGCAAGGATCAGTGAATGTTATTCTAATTTCAGTTTACAAAACTGCCTGTGGCATTTCTGTTAAAACCCCCACCTTTTTCTACTATTTGTTGTCATCTCAAAGATAACAGTGGCCTGAAATTTTTTGTTCAAACCTCTCATTCAGTCAATGGAAGTTGTTAGCAGAAAGAGAGCTACTCCGTAAAGTTTGTGAACAGAACAAATATAAATCATTAAATGATATGCTAATTAGAGCCATTTAAAACTTGAGTTAGAATGAAGGTGGTTTTTTAAATTTATTATACATATACACATATTTTTATCCAGAGGGGAAAGTCATTTTCTGATTTGGTTCCTGATTCTGCTCTTCCTAAAGATCCAGCCCCAGAAGGGCTTCGATGCCCAGGCCTGTGCTGTTGGACTTGCTGAAAAGCAGAGTCAAGTGCAAGCGAGGATTCCTTGAGACAGGGACCCCAAATTTTGCCAGAGGATGACACTGGGGCCATTCCTGTAAGTTCTTGATTGTGCAATTACATTATATATCTTTTTTTTTTAATAAAAACTTAGGTTTGAGATTACAATCCATACCAAATCAAGGGCACGCTGCTCTGCAAACGTAAAGGGCTCACTTGCACGGGAGCTAGCACCCGGGTGATTTTTCCCATTAGTCAGGAAGAGCTGATTTTATTTGCTTAATCTTATGCGCAGCCAAAACCGCACAACTTTTTGAGAAACTTCCATCCCTCTTCTGTTCCAGAGGAGGCTACTTAAATCCGCAAGCCAGGGTTCCTTGGGCCAGGGAAATGCCTCCTCCCTGCTGGATGAAATCGCACCCCGGGTTGACTGAGATATCAAATCCAAAAGTGTCATTTCCCCTCTCGCACTCGTATTGCCAGCAAAGCGTAATGGTGCGTCCTAACTAAACGTAACCGCTCCAACAACCATGGCGCTAGGGCATTAATTCCCTCTCCGGCAGGGTCTGCACGCTCACACGGCTGGCTGTCCTGGGCTCCCTCCTCCCAGCAGGCAGTCTGAAATTCCCTTCTAGGTGTTAATGAATGAAATCACTACTGATTTCCATCAACTAATAATAATAAATACGCCTGGCTGGCGTAAAAAAATAAAATAAAAAAAAAAGGAATTTGATTTAATGGACTATTTCAGAATGGCAGTACAGGCGCTGATACTTTTTATTCAGCCCACACGGCCACACTTCTCACCTGTACCAGACTGCCCTGGAAAAAATGCAGCAACAATGACAAAAAATTGCTGAGGAAAATGTGAGCTTGCTCAGTTAGTTTACTTTTGAAAGCAAATCTCTCAAAATCCTATTAGTGTCCTGCACTTTTCCAAGGTATGCTGTATGAGGGGTACCCTTACAATAGAAAATAAAACCCCAACGGGGAAAAAAAAAAAAAGGAAAATAAATGATTGTGAAAGAGAGAAAAGCTCAGGTGAGTGAGATTCCCTGGGAGTTCTAGCCAGTTGTTTAATATTCATTGGGCATATTCCTCAAAAGTCAGTGAGCACTGTACAAATTCCATTGCACGTCTTTTTGTCACCATATGATTTTTAGGCCCTGAGGCATCATGAAACACCAACATTAAGATTTAAGGATCTGAATTAAAATTTTAATAGAAAAAGCACTCATACTGGCACAGATGAGGAGCACATCACAGGAATGTCATAAACATCTCTTAGCAGCAACAGAGCAAGTGATAGCACAGGGGATTTATATTCATTATTCGATAATTTGACACTCACTAATGTGATTTGAAATTTGTGTCTGTTGAACAGAGGCATTTTCTGGGACAACGAGCCTGGTCGATCGACAGCGACCCAAAGCACAGGAAAAGGGACGGCCGTGCCCGCGGGCGGGGCGCATCCAGCCTCGACTGTGCGCCCCTGCCCAAAGCTGGGCGACCCCGCGCCTGGGGGAGCTCTGCAGGTACAGCCCTGCCCAGCCCTCTGCACAGGCGGGCGGCAGGGCCTCTGGGGGAGCCTGCCCTGATTTTGGTCCCTGATTTTTTTCCCCTTCCAAAGATCATCTGTGACTAACGACAACGTCCTCACTGCCCCTCCAGGAATAGCAACCAGGGATTTTGCTAGTTTATGGAGCACCTCCCCAGCAATCTGAGACCCATCACCCCTCAAAACACTGGAGAGAGCTGTAACGTTGGTATGGGAAAACTGGTGTTTCAGGATTTCTCCACGTACTGGAGAAATGCTTTGGAGCCCTGCTTTGGCCACCAGAGATTGCCAGTGGCTGGGAGATCCAAGGTTAGGGGACCAGCTTTCATACTCGTGACATGTCAGAAGAAATATCTCCATTTAAAACCCAAAAATTTCCATGGAAAGGACTGAGAAAACAAAACAACGCTCGCCTGCACTCGGCGTTGCAGCAGCATGCGCTAGTGTGGATGATTCCTAAAGGAAATACATTAAAAACAGCCCGAAGCTTGCAACAAAGGTTGTCACAAGCCTCATCAGTTCTTAGACTTTATCTGGTTTGGGCTCCAGCAGACAGGAGGCAGCAGATAAAGATCCTGGTGGGAAATGGCTCTCTTGACAAGACGCTAATTTTCACATTTTTCTAATTATGCACTCCCTTCTATTAAAATGAATATTTTTTTTTTTTAAATGAAAATTACTTTGGACATTTTCAGCATTTGGATTGAGAGAAATACAGAAAACAAAACTTTATAAATAATAAAATCAAGTCCTTCACACCACAGGGTCACTGACGTGGAGCGGGGTGATTTTTGGTCAGGGCAGATTTCCATTCAACCTTTTATACTCATAGACACAGCATCACTGGGGGGTTCGGGGTGGCTGTTTGGGTTTTGCTTTTCCCAAATAGAGGCTAGATGAGAGATCCTTACAAGCAAAAATAATTAAAAAAAAAAAAAAAAAAAAAGGAGGAACAGATACGCAGAAGCATCAAGCCCCAAAGGTCTCTCAGTGCTTTCAGAAATCGATGAGCACAGCGGAGAAGGCAGCCGCCCCGGTGAGGAGCCCGAGCGTAAGGGGAGCTGCATACGAACCGTGGGCTTCCTACTGGTACCAACCTGCAATTCTGTGGGCAGCTAACGGGTCGTAATTGTCAGCATTACTGGAAACTCAGAACCATGTGAGTAATTCTTGCTTCCTCTCTTTCTTCCATTGAAGGAATGGAGACCATGAAGGACCCATTGGGGATATTTGCCTAATTACTACCATGATGCAAAATGGCTTTTAGGACCTATTCCTCCTGCAGTAACGACTTAAAAAACGTTATAATTGAAGCGACAGTCATTTGTAAGTGCAAGATGAAGCCATATTGATACTCTACTCAAATAAGCATATTCAAAAATACAAATGCTTTTAAAGAAATTCAGGAGATTCCAATACAAAAAGACCAAAAAAAAAGTGCTGTACAGCTTTGCTGAGTTCGTGTTGGAGAGGCAAAGAAAAGAACCAGATTTAAACCAGCATTCAGTAAACAAAACATAAAGGAAACTGTACCATAGTATTTTCTCTTTGCTTTCGTTTTTGTTTATTTAACAGTGAATAAGCTTGAAAATAAACGATCTCTTGAAAGTCGGGTAGGTCTATTTTATGTGAACCTGGGAAGATGTGAGATGTGCATGACTGGTATACACACAGCTCCTTCTGAAAACGAGTTTTGCTGGTCCAAAGTCCTACTGAGAAGCAATTCTATTCATTCCTACACAGCTATACAGACTCATGCTAGCAACAGGTCTCATTTCAAAATAAAACAAGGCTGATTTTAACTTGTGTCAATATTAATATCATATGTACAACGTCTCCATGAAATGTATGCTAGCGCACAAATATACAGATATGAGACAGACAACAAGCATTTTGCTTAGAAATGCAGCTTGCAGAGACTCGGGAAAGCAAATGAAAATACTTTCAAATGATGGTGGATGGGAACCCTGTTTCGCCTTGCCACAGGAAAGATACTGCAGCTTAACTTATTTAAGGAAATAGTGCCAGCTACTGGACAGAAGATTCATCCACAAGGCCGGAGCTTTGTCTTTTAAGAGCAATTTTTCTGTGGAGAAAGTTGCATCTCTAAGTATCTGTAATTGCAGTCAGCTGTAACCACTAAAATAATTCTAGAGTATCATAAGCAAAGGAGTTTATTTCTTTACGAAAAATTACACAATATATATAGAATATATTTCTCCAGTATTTTAAATTATCGTTTTTCTCAGTAGGAGGCATTGTGTCACTTTGCAGAATAACTTATTGGTTCTGTTTGATTTTCTTGTTGTGTTACAACCTCTGCAATGCCGAGGTCACCACGCATGAGGGAATATTAGAAATAAATGCATGTACAAAGTGACAACAGCCATACAAGAAAAAAAAAAATACTACACAGAGAAACATATTCCAAACCTAAGAAACACATGGAGTAGCAGTTAACCGTACAGATGTAACACGGAGAAATTCTGTTTTGGTAAGACTGAGTAAGACATTTTGTATAGTCAAGAATTATTTGTTTTGTTTTAATTAGAAGAAAACACTTAGAAATTAGGATGGACAAATCATCTTTTAGTGGCAGTGACTTATTTTTGTATTACCTGGCTGTCAGGTTCCTGACTGGCTCAATTGGCAACCTGCTTCCAATCACATGTGGTAACTGTGGAGTACTAATCAAGATAAATATCACAATTAAAGACGAATCATTCTTGCTAATATTTTAGGCGTGGAGAGGAAAAGTTGCCGTAGAACTCCCAGTGCTTTCCACTGATCCTTTTTCCTTAGATCCAGAATAAGCTCCAATAAATGAACCATCTTCATTGAACATCCCATGCTCCCCTTCTCCATAATCTACCAGACTATCAGCACTTTCGGTGGCTTTAATGTCCCCGTTAATTGACTGGAGGCTGCCTTTCAGCGGCTTTTCGTCGCTGTCACTACAAAACAAAGAAACGCCTTTCCAAAAATCTAGCTTTTAATTGCAAGCATGGAAACTGCTCTTTTATTGTGAAAGCAAGCAGCGGGAGGGAAGAGGGAGGGAAACATTCCTATGTGGGTTGTACGTTGAGAATGATCTGACCCCGTGAGTCCTGCTTCGCCCGGTGCACCTCAGACGGGTCACCTACACCCACCTGAGCTCCCCACGTAAATGATTTTGTGATTATTACAACAACGGACTTGGTTAAAAAGGCAAACATCAGTGAAGACTACGGGTGTGTTTTGGCTTTTTCCCTTTTTGCCTTGGCAGACAGAAGAATGGACAGAAAATGAAGGGGGGGAGAAAAGGAAGAAGCAAATGCTGGAAGGGATTTGAGGGATCTGGCCCAGCAATCAGTGCTGGTGTCGAGTCTTCGGCACCTTACAGAAAGAGACATTTTCATTTTACAAAAGAGTGGGCAATATTCAGGGCCTATTTCTTTCATTTTTCTTTTGAGGTGGGTGGGTGAACTGACGTTAAGTTGTGGGATGAGGCATAAGCTGTAGGTTATACCTCACTGCTCTGTGAGCATTTGTTTGATTTCAGATTACCAACAAAAGGGTTTTTTTCCTTTTTTCATTTGTTCTGCTGTTATCTTATCTTACTGTAGCTGATGGAGTTTCTCTCTGCTAAAGGGGAGGAACAGGGAAAACGAAAGCAGAATCAGAGTGTCTGTATCTGCTCACGTGCAGACTATGTTCAATGGCAATTTCATGAAAAAGGACAGACCCACCACCAAAATTCAGGGAAAAAAAGGAAATTCCACTGGCCGTTCCTCCTAATGGTACTGCAGAAGAAGGACCAAAGCAGCCTGACTTCTCCAGACTGAACAAGACATTTGGGGGGATGGGGAACATAGATTAAAAGTTGACAATAAAACCCAAATTAGGCCTCTGAACTAGGTACATAATTACTCAATTACGGTCCTTGCTAGTCCCAATTCAGTGCCAAAGCTTTGGTAATGTCACCTGAGGAAGGACAGAGAAATGCACCTGAACTTGACCTCTTCAGCATACAGTCGCTAACGTGTGTAAGCAATACAGTAAAAATATTTGCTATTTTTCTGCACATGGCATTTCTATTTATAAAAAAACAAATGTGGAATTTGGGGGAAAAGGAGGGGGTCAAAGTTATTAACCTCAGGACTTTCTTACCTTTCTAAATATTTGTCCCATTAGAAAGCATTAAAAATTAAATAAAGATGAAATTACGCAGAAAAAAATCCCTATTTCAGTACAAATAATGTAGTATATATAAGTGGGATTTCAACATAAATTTTACGCCTTTAAGGCAAGCAACACCAGTTTTCCAGCATTTCCAGCTCTTATAATGATTATTTTTTCTTTATACCACAGTTACACAATATTTTGAGCTTTAATTATTTTAGAGCAGCCAAAGTGATTATTTCAAATCTCCTACAGAAACTTCTGTAGTGAGGTTTGTTCAGGATTTTGCCATTTCTTACTGCATTTCAAACTTCTCTTTGTTTTCTTTCACAAAATGAACATTCCCCGTATTACACAATTTCGGCCTGACTGGGTGTCAAGAAAGCCACTGAAGACATGGAAGTCTTTCTATCGACTTCAGCGGACATTACAGCAGGAACCCAAATTATCATATATATTTACATTATTCATACAATGCTAAATAAAAAAAAAAAAAAAAACAAGTGAAAAATAACCACTGATACATCAACATTTACTTATATCCCAACTTGGAGGGATTTAAGTACACTGGAAATACCTTTATATTCCTACTATTATCCACTCCTATGAGGATTGCTTTGGAAATGAAAAATAGTGTTAATTGCATGCTATAAAAATGTCCTAAATAATGATGACATCTGGAAAAGAAACAAAACCCCAACAAACACAAACGTTTGTTAAAGCAGGTCCTATTTACCTATATTCCCCAAAGATTTCATCTTTTATTGATTGAGCTTCGGGATCTGGATGCAAATCTTCTTTTTCTTTCACTGTACAAATAAAATAAAGCACAGATCTGTACGCCACGTTCTGTCATGGGCTTTTCTTTTTGCAGGTGCAATGGGAAAACCGCCTGTCATCAGCTACAGCCTAGCCCGGAGGGCAGCAGCTTGCACTGCATCTCTGGCTGGACACAACCAGCATGCTTCCATCAAGGGTTTGGTGCCATTCCCTAGTTTTTAAGAAAGCTAGCAAGTGTTTAAAGAACCATAGAATGGGTTGGGTTGGAAAGGAGCTTTAGTGATCATCTAGTCCAACCCACCTGCAATAAGCAGGGACATCTTCAACCTTATCAGGTTGCTCACAGCCCCATCCAACCTGACCTTGAAGGTTTCCAAGGATGGGGCATCTACCACCTCTCTGGGCAACCAGATTTATACTTCAATATTTATATTTAAATCCTTACGCATTGCTTTGAAAATGACAGGATTACTTTTAGCAAAATATTCTATTGTCAAGCAGTTTGGCTCCCCGTGGAAATGATGTCAGTTGGTACGTCAAGCAGCAGTTATCAGGAGGAAAGTGAGCAGGGAGCCCTGCCAACGCGGGCTCAGAGTGCAGCTGGTGAAGGACCTTGGCTCTACGGGTGATTAAATACTGGAAGATTCAATGAGCCCTATCAAAGGCCTTAGCAAGATCCCTGACCAGCACACAGCACTATCTCGCCCAGAGAGCACAGTTTCCCTTACACTCATTAGAATCCATTCTGCGGATATTTATCAAAAGCTACAAATCCTAATTGGATGTTTCTGCTTGCAGCTTTGCAGCCACCAAGAGATAAAAGTCTGAAGGATGCTTGTTATTAACACGTGAACATAGCGAAAGGACAATAAATCCATTTACCTGAATATTTGCCTCCTTTATTTCTTCTGACAAAGCAAATAGTTAGCAGCAATAGGGTGAGCAAAGCGATGGCACACATGAGTCCAATAAACCACCCCTGGGTGGAAATTCCATCGTAAATGCCAGCATAGGCTTTGTGAAACAGAAGAGGAGTAAAAAACAAACAAAAAAAAATTAATCAGAGGAAAAGGGCATCACCCCGCTATAACATAAATACATAGCATTTTCTTCAGTGAATCTTAATTGCATCAGACTATCACTAATTTTGTTCAACTTAAAGAAATGCAAGACAGAAATATGTCCAGAGCGTGACATTTTTAGACTTAAAGGGAACGTGCAGTCTACAAGGCACAATACAGACATTTTGGAAAGGTAATTCTGAGAGAGCAGTTGACTCACAGGATTAACGCCAAGTAGGAAAGCTGACCGGAGAATTGTTAAGCCTCTCATGCAAAAGCAGTTTTGCGAAAGAGAGAGAGTTAAAAGTGCACCCGATACATGCAAACCACTGGACTGGCACACTGAAAATGGATTATATCACAGCACTACCCTTTCAAAATCGCATAGGAGGGAAAACTGTTTGGTAAAGTTTGGAATTGTTCCGGGCGACTGTGCGTCAAGTAACGCATGAGACTCAGCCGAGAGCCACGGATGCGTTTGTGCTCCCATGGGATTCAACTGCAAGGGTCAACTTAAAAATGACAGAACAAAACGATGATTTTGGTAGACTTTCACTGCACAACGTACGGCGTCACCTCAACATTTCTTTTACATTCCAACACAAATCTTTATCGCCTTGAAGGTATCCGTGTCTCACCTCTCCCCCTTGTCTCAATTACATCTTCAAAAATGCTATTGTTATCAACCCAATTCTTAGTCACTAGACGAACTGTATATTCAGTTCCAGGCTCAAGCGCCTCAATGGGGTGAAACTTTTGGGTGGGCTTTACTGCTTCTGAAATCTTGCCGATCCCTTTACCTACGGAATGTACACATTCAAGTCATATCGATTAATTGTATTCATTGAACAAAAGGTCCACGAAACGCACAGTTACAAATCACGTAAACAACAGGCAAATGTGACACACGAGGAGTTTTAACATTTGTCATCAGATAATCTGACTCTCAAAAGCAGGCAGCAAACTAAAAAACATTCCCCCTATTTGATTTTTAATGTTCCGTCAGATAAAATAAACAGCAGACTGAAGTAATCCTGATGTTTATGAAGGGGTTTTGGACATTTCCCAGGATGAAAGTTAATATTGATGGGGGATTATGGATCCACTTTAACTAATGCATGCTTAAAAAATTACAACTTGAAAATGGGCTTGCTTTGTATAGATAATCTGGGGTTTGATGCTTCTCCCATTGAACTGAACTCAGCGGGGAAGCACAGACAGCTTGTTATCTGGAAATGGATTCTTATGTGCCTCATGGAAAAAGAATAACGTTGGGATTTGTACTCATTTCTCTCCTGACAGTGATTTTCCATGTCCTTTTAAATTCCACAATGCCTGGACAAAGCACTGGTTTTAGATATAGCCAAAGTTTGCTTTGAAATTGGTATTTAGGCATTTAAACATTCCTGATGAGTTTAGTATTTGATTAAGAGGTAGAAGGGAAATTCCAGTAGCCCTCATTTTAGAGCCTTTCACTTGCATGACGCCTACTGTAATTTCTGTCTGCATTAAGACTGCAGGGCAGTAAATAAGCTTTTTTAAAATAGCATTGGTGGCTAAGAGAAAAAAGGCCGTCTGCGGAGGTTAGCAATCACTGCCCGAGCACAAAAAGCCTGCTCACACAAACAAATTCAGAGCGGTGGGTTGCCATGGGGGATCTCTTTAGTCAACCAGGGGGTTCAACACAGGACTGTGCCTGTCCTCGGTGGGAGGAGAGACATTTTGGGGTCTGGGGGGGGGAGTGCTCTTAATAAATACAACTCTTTAATTGTGTTCAGTTGCCTAACTTGCCTGCTTTATCCAAAGTCATCGAAACTAAGGATTGAGCACACAGTATAATTTGAAAACTACTTAACCGATCAGCACCGACAGTAAAACAATGCTCATTAATACTTAAACTAGTAAACAAGCAAAGCAAGAAGCTTTCAGAGATTAAGGCTTAGTTGACAGCTGAAGGAGGAAAAAAAAAATAAAAAGATTAAGACGAATCCAAGCACGATCAAAGCAGCAGTTCAAGATAAGTTTTCCAAGGCAACTATACATGTATTACAATAAGCAGTTAAATTAGTAGACCACTGGGACGCAGAGAGAACACATACAGCTGAAATACTGCTGATACTGAAGCACAGCTTATCAGCATAAATTAATCCATCTATCGGTAATTTTTGCTAAGTGAAGTATGTGAAACTGAGCTATAATTTTTAATCAAACTGCAAATTAAGCAACAGGATACCACAGGTATGTTTTAATTACATGTTCTAAAATCAAGACATCGAAAAACATATTTAATGGAAACGCTATCCATAAAGGAACAAGAATGAATGTGAACTTTAAATCCATTATGCCTCAAATACCACATAACACTTATGGAGGACGTGATAACCCCATGGTCCAGCTCGCACACACCACCGACCTCCTAAGGAAGGATCTCTCCTCAACTCCTAGTAAGCAAAATGTTTTACCCTGAGCTCAGTGGTAGCCCACAGCTGTGCTTCGTTGTGCGTTTTCTTAAACCAGCTTAACCAGTCCATATCTATCACCTATTTATTTCCAGCTTGTGCCAGCCTCTTCTTTTTGAACGGTCAGCTCCTTACAGAAGCAGAAAGGGGGATCTGATATGGCTGAAAAATAACCCCTTTTTCTGCCACGTAATTGCTCAGCTGGGTCAGCCCCTCCGTGGAGCAGCACCGGGCTGGGACGCGTGTACTGGAGCGAGGGTTTGAGCCCAAACTGGCCTGGGACTGGGGATTTACCATTGGCTCTCCAGGCTGTTTAACATCACCTATGCCAAAACACTAAACAAAATTTTTTTCTTTAAAACTTGGTAGGGGTGTCCAGTGATGGGTGATTATGAGGTCTCTTTCCATGCGATTTCTTTCTGGTCTGTGCTACCCACTCACTATAGCACCTACGGAGGAGAAAGCATTGCTAATTGGGGCAAGATTGGTGGTGGGAATAGAAAAAGCAGCGTAGCATCCTGAAAAATAAAAGCAAAGATATACAGATAAGGAAAAGCTCAACATCCCGAACGGTCAGTGAGCTGCAGAAATTAGCTTCGGAAAATTGAAAGCAGTTGGGTTAGGTTTTTAATCTACAATAAGGGAGAAGAAACATTAGTAATAAAGGCATATCACCAGCACTTCTCATCTTCCCCCACTATTTATCAGCCATACCATGGGACTCGCATGAACATTAAACACTGAACTGCAATTTTACAATATTCCTACCGGGCTTTGAGATTTATGAGAACAACAGAACACACATTTTTTATAGAAGCTTATGGTATAAAGGGAAAAACAATATAAACTGCCCCCAAAGACTTAGAAGAGTGCTAGTTCTCCAAAACTTAGCACATCTGTTACAAAACATACTTATAGAAAAAAAGCTGGCAGCCTAATAGCTAAATACTAATTGTGGGCAACATCTCAATTTATAACCATACCTGTCTAAATACATCTGCTGCAATAAATGGAAAGTTGAACTTTCATTAGTTTTCCCCTACTGCCTGGCTATTAAAAGTGTATAAATATGCATCACGAGTATCCTTCATCCTCTGGGCTTTTTTAGTGCAGGAGGTAATTCATGCTAAATTGGGAACAGTTTAAGCCATAGAGATTAGTAAACCTGCTGTATGTGAAGGCTATTGAGAAGAATTTATAGGTGAGTTAGAGATCAGCTATTTGTACTGATTGCCATTTGTAGGAGAAATCTGAGCTCAAGACGACAGGTTATAGCCTGTTCCTCTCTTGCTGCTTCTCTTTAGCTCTCTGTGTTGGCTACACCTGGGCAGGCTGATAGGCGAGGAAAAAGCAAAAAAAAAATAAAAAAAAAAATAGCAAAGATAATCAGGCAGGGCAGTCCGTTGCCTGTCGTTAGCAACAGGGTTTGATGGGCTACAGGTCCCCCAGCCAAAGAAGAGGCACAGAGTGGAGTGGCATAAATGACAGAAAAAGAAACCTTTCCTCAAGATTTCATCAGATTCTCTTGATGGTGAGCAAAAAGGGTATATTTGGGGGGGTTGCTGGTAACAATACCAGTGGTTACGTATGGCTAAGGCAGTTGTATTTTTCCTTTTTCTCTGTGCCTGTGGCAAAAGAGAACTAAACCCTTATGTTTTGTTACAAATGGTTACTCTCCTCATCTTACGGTGTGTCATGAAGGTTAGTACCCTCCGGATAAGATTTTCAAAAAGGCCGTGGGAGTTACGTGCCAATTGCCACTGAAATATAATGCAACTGGTGGACTTCTGTTCTCCGGCTTCTCTGAAAAATAAAACTACAGTTGTATAGCTTCTGGATGAATTTTTCATTAAGGCTTGAATTTTCGGGACACACAGTAATCATTCTCAACATGTAGTACGTGTTTAGTAATCCTCGAGAAACACTGGTAGCTCTAGATGAAAAGGAGCTTTGTGTTAAAGAAGGACTGCTATATTAAATTAATTTTTTTCACTCATGTAAGAACATTATTTTGTGTTAAGCTTCTGAGGGCTAATGATCATTGGGAAATTTTCAAGGGGAAAATTAATTAGTTTGTAGGCCATTTAAGAAATACTGCCTGAAAATGGAGAATTAGAGATAAAACTCATTTTCTAAAGACAGTATACCTTCTTCCATGGGATGAAACCCAGATAAAGCCACAAAAATTCATCTACTATTTATTTTGTGGTAAAATGCGAATCTCCTTTTGCCCAGATTCTTCATGATTGTCCACAGTATTTTATCACCAACTGATAAAGACCTTTGGTTACATATCAGTGTTCCATATCTGAGCTATTCTGGCTATGTTTAAGATCTTTCATAAGAAAGAGGCCTTTTATTTCATTGACTTTGTATTAGCTGCCAACGCCTGTGGTATTGGGTCATGCAACAAGGATGCTATAAATGAAAGCTTTTATATAGCCTACTGCTATTTCTCACTAATTCCAGTGGGCCTGTGTTTAATCTTAGAGACAAATATTAAAGTGTGGTTTTCCTCCGGTAAGTAATTATCCAGAAAGAGCCCCTTCTGACAGAGGCAGTGTTGCAGAGCAGAGGGCTCGACCTCTGCCGCAGCCAGACGCAGGCAGGACGCAGAAGGCGGCACCGCCCCACCGGAGGATGAAGAGATGGAGATGGGAGCGTGAGATGGTCCTTTCCTATCAGTACCCACTCGTTGACATTTTGGTAAAGTGTTGCTAACACAAAGCAACGCATTACTCCTGACAAAAATCTGAATCTGAATGGTTCATTCAGAGGGGAAGTTGTTGCAGTTGTAGAGAAAGGGTATGATCTGCTCATTTAGCTATACAGGGAGTTATATTTATTTAATTGAGAGAAACTTTTTTTTACTAAATTCAGCCATTCATGCCACCGCAAACTCATCGTCAGGAAATGGGTTGCACATAAATTACAGGCTGGCAAAATTATGATTTACAGCACAACAATTTTCCCTGCACAGTCTAGTTTCTAGTGGTAATACATGCATACTCGCATATGTACATATTAAAAAAAAAAAAAAGGGATTGACTTTTCTTTCTTATTCCGGACTATAGTAGCAGGCATAACTGCAAATAAATGAAAGCAATAGCAGTGATGCAGATCAAGTCTATCAATGATAAAATGTGAATGAATCCATAGCTTCCACCTCAACATCTCCGCTTTCCTGGCAGAACATCTCGTGAAATTCTGAAATACCCACGGCGCAGCCTGCAAAGGCTCTATTACAGCAGTGGAAGCTATTCCAAGACTTAAAATGAACAATGAGAGCATTATGGTTTTATTACTAAAATTGGAACATAGTGGATATAGAATCACTGAATCAAAACCCAAAGAAACTTGGAGTAATCTATCACGGACTTTCATTTCAGAGGGCACCACATTTTATATCTGTCATTTACGTGGGTCATTTTAAATAATAAACTTTGACTTGCGAAATCACTCCCTTTCTTCAAAAAGAGAGATTGTTTTAATTTTGAGCAATCGCCTTGCTTCCCATACCACAGCTTAAAACCCCAAGAAGGTCACTGAAGAGAGTGACTGTTTTTCAGCCTCATCATGTTTACTTGAAAAGTAGCCGAACAATTTAGCCAGCAAATAATGATACAAAACTCTAATGGCATCCCAGCGACAGATGCAGTGTCCTAATTTAGGGTGGCTTGAGAACCAGCAAGGAGCACGCATTAATCACAGAACTAGGCCCTTGCGGCTTTTATTAATTCTACTACTCTATTCTACAAGCATTTCACAAGAATCAGTTGTTGCCACTGCTGAAAAAAAGTCTTAGGAAAGAAGGGATCGAGAACAAAATGAATGGCAACATTATCATCCTTCTAAGTGTCTCAGACAGGATGCGTTTCATAAAACCCGACAAGGTTATTCAAAGAAGGTAGAGACTTTCAAGTGGCCAAAAGACATTATTCTGGCTGCCCAATGAAGGCCAGAAAAGTTACCTAATGATGTGAATTTTTATGGTTTTAGCTTGAAAAATGAAAGGATCTTTTACTTTCTTTAATGAAGAATACATTTTAAATCATGCTGATAGATTAATAGTTGCTACTACACGAGTACCTGTATACCACAGTGGGACTGGAGGCTACAGGACAGTTGAGAAGGAGTTTCACTACTTGAGAAAATGGATGATAGCTCACAACTGGATCCTGCACTGCAACGTGATAAGTTCAAGGCACTTTTTACTTGCTTTACCAGTAACTAAAGAGAGTCTGCATCTTAGAAGTCCAATAGGATGTTATGCAACAAGGACCATTTTTCTATTACCTATCAACATTGTTCCAGACTCTTATCATTGCTAAAAATGATGAAGCCAGGACTCTTTTGCTTATCACAGTCTCCTTTTCCTTCCCCGTGGTAAGCGCAGAGCGATGATTTCTGATTAATAGCACGGACTTGTAGAGTTTTCAGACTTGCTGAGCACAGTACATTTTATTTCATTTCAGCTGAATATGAAAGATGAGCTATCATATAGTGCTTGCGATTTTCCTCTAAATCACTGAACATCAGTGTTTTAGGATAAGGTGTAAGTGGCACACTAAGGCTCACTTCCAGCCTCCGATAAAATAATAACAAATTAATGGAGCAAATGCACTGCAGTCAACTTTATGTTCATCTGGATTTTCCACGTGAAATACCTGCCCCCAATGTTGCTGGCATTCCCCCATGTTCATGCAAGGGCAGAATTTGGGTTTATAATATTACTGAGACCAGATTCTCTAGATCTTCGATTTTCTATTCATGACTAAATGCAATTCACTTATTCTAGTACGGTTTAAAGAGCTGACCAGTGGGAATAGAAACACAGCACTGTACAGCAAAATGAAACAGATAAGCTCTACTTTTCTGAAGAGCTGCATGGCTACATTAAAAAGTTCATTGATTGTTCTCATGGAAAGAAAAACAAATTTATTTCCTCTAATTACAAAGGAAATGTCAAGCCTGGAATATTCTCAATAGATTTTTCCATTATTGTTAGAGCTTCTCCACATAAAAACATATTGCCTATTAACTTACTCCCTTGAGCCATCGTTAGTCCTTCTTCTGTGACCGGCTTCCCACAGCCTTTGACTGTACAAGCCTTTACATAGAATTTGTACTTGGTACTGGAGCTGAGGCCTGAAAGCTTCCAGCTGAGCGTGGAGCGGTTGGTTACGGTGATGTCGTTCAGAGGTCCGATTTCATGTGTTTCATTTACTGAAAGGGAAGAGGCAGATTGGGTCAGATCCAGCGGCTAAAGGCTACGAACATGAAACGTGCCGTGCCTCCTGCAAGGGAGCCACTCTGCAGTCAGTAGGAAGGATGAAGTCTGAATAAGCATATTTCACCTTCCTGCCAAGTACTTAAATGGGATTTATCTCCTCCATGTCAATCTCCCAACTACTCGGTGAGCTATGACTGTGCTTAAAAAGCTCTCTGATTCTAGATATGCACATACTGAGTGGGAGGTAGAAATTACTGTCTCCTAGATCATTAAATATATATGAATTGCTTCTTGCTTTGCTTCCAAACATCTGCAAACTTTTGCAAGCAAGTTAACGGATGGTTGTTCTGCTCCGCTCCGCTCTGCCTTGGCACAGCTGGCAGCTGAAAGAGGGGTTGCTACTCCCAAACTGCCTAACTAGATGGATCCACTCTCTTCCCATAGTCGTCAAAACCAAAGGGAAGATCCAGCCTTCAGCCTTGGCTTGGCAGTTCTGTTATCAGCAGAGATAAGTGAAAAGTACCCAGGTTTATTTTTGTACATAGGACACAGTCTAATCCTGTTCCATCCTCAAAGAACGTATAAAATACCCCAAATTGTGGCCACACCTCACAGGTGGCGTCGTGGCAGTCTGGGACCAATACTGGATCCTGCCAGGGGTTATCTGCTCAAAATCTCTTCCCACATACTCAGTTCCTTCATAGGCAAGGAAGAAAGAAGCACCCCTGGCATTTTGTCGTTTCTCACTGCGATTGCTCAATAAGATGACTGCAGTGGTAGCTGTCTGCATTTCTGCTGAGGCACCGCACGGGGAGGAGGTGCTCACTGACATCATGGGAACGGCTGAAGTGCGCTCATGACAGATCATTTTGTGTTCAATAAGATTCACTTCAGTAAAATGCACCTGCAATTTATGGGTCTTCTTAAGGACTACGTGAGGTATAATTTGCAAATATGAAATAATTGAATGAGTGTACAAATGAATAGGGCATGGCAGCAATGTGAGCTTACATCGGAAAAGTGCATGGAAAACTTTTTGCTCTGGAAGATGACTTTGGCCTGCCCTCTAGCAGGCTGTGTGCTCATTGCAGTTCAAACCACGCTGTTCTGATGCTATGGTTGTTATAGGCATCTCAGAAACAGCCCTTCTCCTCACCCTCTGCTTTAAATAACTGCGCATGTAAACCTTTTCTTTCTTTTTCTTTCTTTTTTTTTTTTTTTAAAGTAATAATGCTTAAATATAAAAACGAAATAAAACAAGCACATACTTATCTGATATTGCAAAATGTAGCCAGTAAGGTGGCCGTTTGCTTTCTTGGGAAGTCCCCATGACAGAGTGACGGAGTCCTTGTCGAAGTTCAGGATCCTTAGAAAACGTGGTTGTTCGGGGACTGGAAGATACGGGATTAGCTTTCAGAGGAGAAGATTGGAGAGGTCTACCTCTGCACATACTTGTTAGATGAGGATATAGTGTAGCTCAAAACTTATAGATCCCCCTTCTAGTGAAGGGTTTTATCAACACTGGAGATTTTAAAGTCACTTTAAATAAGGAAATCAACTTGCCTTGTTACATGGACAATTTCTATTTACGTCCCTCCATCCCATATTCTTTTTTGTCTTACCTCCTTCCGGAGTTTCAAACACAACGGGGGAGCTTTCCGGGCCATCTCCTTTGGAGTTGTAAGCCAAAACAGTTAAGCGGAATTCACTGAAGGGCTCTAGGCCGGGAATCATCCCGTAGTTTCTGTCTCCTACAAACGTTAGGAAGTGTTTCTCTGGGTGATGCCTTTTTCCATCCAGCATGCTTTTTGTTTTCCACCAGCTGACCTGCATTGAGATTGGCATTTCTATAACAAATTCTGCTTTGTGGGGCTGAGCACAATATTGATTTCTCTCATCTTCCCAGAAATGAGAGACTGCAATATATCCTTGACCTGGGATTCATTTAATAGTTTATTCAACCATATACAATTATTTAAAGTGAAATTGGTAACCTTATAGCCTCTTAAATGTCCACGAACTCTGTCCCTTGGTATTCCAAACCAGAAGACTTTGACCAGCGTGCTGTTCACAATATCCACCGACACGCCGGAAGGAGCAGCATCTGGAACTGTAAAAACAAAAGTGCTGCATATTAAAGACACTTGCAAGAGCTCAGTTTCCCACTGCTCACAGCTACAGGGCTTGGCTTTCCAGCTCAAGCTGTGGCCGTTCAGGCAGCCTTACTGCAGGCAAGAAAAAAGCCATTCCACCTGCATCATCCAGTGGGTGAAATGGGCCAATAAATGTTGTTTTGCCATATCAGGGCTTTCTGCTGAGGGCTGGAATGCAGGTGCAATGGGACACATGAATTTCTACACCGGTATTTATGATTTCCTGTTTCAAGTAATGCTTACAGCAGTGAGAAGAATAAAAAAGAAAATATTAACACAGCACTCAAGAAGGCAATCATGAAGGGTTTGTTTTTTTTTTTATAATCAATTTCATTTTACAACTAAGCTCATTAAACAGTAGGATTTTAATCACTACACAACACAGAGAGCTATTATAGCGCTTGAAAAAAAAAAAGAGGTCTTGATCCATTGACAACTGAATTGCAACGAAGATTTTCCACTGATAGATATAAAATCAGATCCATCACAGACACACTAAGAAAATAAACATGCTTCGGGATTTCTTTCTCTTTGTTCTATTCCTCACCTCTCCTGCCATACTCACTACAGTATGAAGAGAAGATGCACCACCAAACCTTCCTGTTGCCCACCTCTGGGTGGGCATTCTCCCATCTGAACAGCACCAAGCCCATTCCCAGCACTGAAACCTTATGCTGGTGAAACACCAGGAAGCACCCAGCCAAGGGTGGGTATCACAAACAGCTGCTGTGATTTCGGAGCAGCCCAGGGCATCAATTTTCTGAAAAAGGGTGTCAAGGGGAGAAAGCCTCTCTGCCTGATCTGGCCTGGATGATGCACCACAATCAGAGGTGAGCAGATGCTGAGAAGACCTGGGGAGGGGACTCGGAGCAGGAGTAGATCCATAGCAAACCCTTACAGTGGAGGAAAACTTCACCAGAGACGCAGAGAGGCCTGAGAGGTGGCTGTGCCTCCCAGGAGCCACGGAAAGCCACTGGACAGAAACCCAGGCTGGAGAAGAGGAACTGTTCTTCAAGGACTCAATGGACAAGGTAACACCCAGCATACATGGGAATGTGGCACCATCTATAAATTCACTTACAACGCCCAGCACCTGAGTGTCTGTGCTTATGTGCCAGAGCACTTAACTTCTGACGGTGTTAAACTGTTGAATCGGGCCCAAGACAAGCTGAAGATTTTTTTTCCCACCAAGTACAACGTAAGGACTGCTACACTTCACAGACTTCTTATGGACTGTGGCCTTCAGAGAAGTATCCAGATTCAGCCAGCAACTGAGATTAATGAAAGCACAAGTGACCTTTCCAAAAAACCCCCCCTCAAACTCCAGCAAGCTGGCATCCATGGCACCCAGCATCAGTCGTATCTGCCTCTCATACAGCCCATCACCCTGGGCAGTGGCATTGAAGCGGTTTTGCCCATGGGCTGCCTAATCCATCACTCCATATCCAATCGTTTTGCATCACAAGAATCCCCCACGCAGTGTATTTGAACATGAAAGTTTCTGCTACTTACTGTCCTCTCCTGAATATCCGATGGTAACGTTTGGCTCAGGACCGGATCCTAAATTATTTACCGCTTGGACTTTGATCTCGTAAGGCACAAAGGTGGGGGTGTTTCGCAGGGTCAGAGAATGCTTCTTCACCGTCTCCTCGTTCCAGTCCGCCTCGACTCCCCGCTGCCGCCAGCTGACTTTGTACTCCAGCCCCGGCCCGTTCCTCTCCACAGGTTTCAATGGCTGCGGAAGAAGTTAAAAGAGATCCTCTCTGCCTTTGTTGCAGTAATCATGAAAGAGCAGCTACGGGGAGGGGGAAATCATTTTGGAGAGAGTGTTGTAAAATTGAGAGGGGGGAAAAGGGGAAAAAAGAGAGCTTCAACTTTTCGCTATCGGGTAAATTTGAAGACAACTGGAAGCAAAATGTCGTGACTTCAAGAGAAAGGTGGGTGAAAGATGGACAAGCAGTTGGATTAAAACCAGCTTAATCGCTAGTAGATGTATTTCTGCACACTACATACTTCAGGTTTTGTTTTGTCCCAGGTTTTCTTTTTTTTGTCCCAGGTTTTCTCTGTTTTCTTGTGTGACGTAAGACTGCAAGCCCTGTAACAAAACTAAAATGCCTGTTTTGGCATAATGCTGCGCGTGTCCTTTAGTACAGCTAAAATCTGTGTTTTATCTTAAAATTTTATGTAGCACAGCAAGTTGGGTCATTAAAATTTAGATTTGTTCTAAATATGCACCAAATGCTTGAAACTATGCCTGGACATTTAATGTGCAACTGCTGTGCTACTCTTTCTTTACTGATCAGCTGAAGAATTCATCGCAGCATGGTTCCCATCTAATTAACACTAATTTATAAAATATTAGAAGACATATAGTAATGGATTGTCATGAGACATTCTCCAGTTGAGTTTATTTCTCTGAAAATTTACTTCTTTAATTAACAAAGTTGACTCATCACCTGCACTACCAATAATGACGGGGTTTTTTTCAGTCCACTGAGACAGCTGTGGGTATTTCCCACCACATAGCCTACTTTCAATAATATTTAATTATATTTTGTACATGGCAAATATGTAATAACTGATATGTATCTAAGCTGCACAGGAAGTCTGTAATGAAATGGCTTTGACTTGCAAGAGCCAGCAGAAAGTGATGCCCCATCGACCTGCCTGACCGCCGCTCCTCATGCATGGGGGGCCTGAGGTCTGGAGGATCTGCAAAATCTGCAAAAAATTCCCATTTATCTGCTCTGAGGGTATGAGGACCTTTGGGATGACCGTGGCCAAGGAGCCAGTAGATAGGGCAGCTTTCTAACAGGCACTGCTGGGAGAATCACCTCCATGGCAGAGATCCCAGGGAATGGGATTTGCAAGAGAAGTTGAAGTAAAGAATTCCTACTCAAAAATAACTTCTCGTTTAGAGTTAAATTGCAGCACTGCTTGACTCTTATTTTGATCTCCCTTAATGCTGCAAATCCTTGGCTGAAAAGCGAGTCACTAATGCTCATCTGGTCTCTTAAGCCAAAGTAGGCAGATCGACATCGTTTTGCAGCCTTTGTCTGCCAGAAATACCATGTTCAGTGCCGAGCATTTCCTCTGAAAAGCATACGGGGAACACCATAAATAAATTAATATCCTGTTTACAACATTTAAATGATTCAACAAGATTTAACAAAGCCTGTCCATCCCATTTTCCCCTTCAGTCTCAGTTTTCACTTCTACTTTTGCCCTGTCTGAGCAGCGGATTACAGGCTCCCTGGCGAGGGGGAGCACCAACACAGCGTCGGTCACGGTAGCATTTCCCAGCCACGCCAGTAACTACCCCTCCGCAATTCCTCCGAGAGGCAGGACTCTCTTCCCTGACCCTGGGCTATGTAGTAGAGCAAGAATCCCCATTCAAATCCAAGTCACTAGATCTAGAGGGCCATCTCCTTTTGGCGTAATTATAGCCCAAACCATGAATTCACACTGGGGAAACATTTATTGTTCTTTGCTGCGAGCAGCAGATTGAGAAGTAAATCTCATGTAAATTGTGTTTAATTCCAGCCACAAAAAAATATGCTTCCTTCCACAGTTGCTGAAATTTGTGTTAAATGAAGGAATATATATCTCTCTCAACTGTTGGCACAGAAGCTGTAAGCTTAAAAGCCAGGGAATTTGAAGACTGGAAACCATCCTCAAGACTTTTACAGTTCCTTTGAAACACATGCTCAGGAGCTTTATCTACACGCCTTTAGTTCTTGGTGTAAAGATCCAAGCTCACGCTCTCTTGGCCAAGTGTTCTGCCTCATTTTTATACCTCCAGGCTGGAAGGGCAGAAGTGATGGGCAAACCATCCCCTCCCTGGGCCTGGCAGCTCCTCCTGCAGAGCAGGATAAGACCACGATTATTTTAAGCACTTTCTTGCATGCAAGTTGGACAGAAGAGCAGCGTACTCTGGAGGATTCTCACTGTGCTTTATAGGACTTCCATATATCTTCATAACCTGCAAAGTTAGATGTGAAAAATTGACTTTTGAATCAACATGGAACTAGGGGAGGAAATCCAGAACACATTTAAGTCAATAACAACTTTACCTTTGAGTTCACTAGCATCAAGGGTCCTACCTAAGGAATTTGCAAATATTTCCTAAAAAATAGAGGTAGTGGAAGGGGGGAGATGAAGTCAAGGGATCCATTTTTTTTTTCTTTTTTAACATGTTTATATTAAAACCACATTCTGATAAATTCCATGCTGCTTTACAAACTGTTGGTTGAATGGAGAACTGGTTTCCAATATTGTAGCACCGACAGACACCTTTGCCTTACCTCCCATTTCATCACCATTTCGTTTGGTTCAGAAGCTTCAACTCGGATGTTTTCTGGGTTCTTGTCTGGAGCTGGAACCACACAGGTGACAAGGTTAGTTTGCACATCCTGGGGTTTATTTGCATTTATTATTTAAATGCAAAAAAAAAAAAAAAAGGACGCAAAAAACCTTTTCTTATTTCCATATTACTGAGAGTGAAAAACACCTAACCAAAAAACGTTCATGAGATTAATTACTTGGATCAGCAAAGCTGCTGTGACTGAAACGCATCATTTATGCAGTTTTGATTCCTAAGTGCCCTTGTTGGTTGGAGCCACCAGCTAACACGGAACTGTGACTTTTGGATTTCAAAGCACCAGATGTAGGGGGATTACGAGGAAGAGCTTTTTCTCCCTATGGGGATAGTAAACAGAAGGTATGTCATTAGTGGGACACACACGGCTGAAAAGCTGGAGAAGGACCTGAAATTGAAGGAAAGGGGGGCAAAAAGAAAGAAAAATGCCGGGGAATGCAAATGCTGTGCTGAACAGTTGGCCTCTAAAATGACTTCCAGGGACACAAGGTTTCCTGTCGCAGTGAGAAATGCCCCGTGAATGGAGATTTTTGACAAGCTTAGCGCTGCTGAAAGCCTCCCCATAAACCTCAGAGATCGTCTCCAGCAAGCCCTTGTCTGTAAAGGGCTGCAATGGGCTTTAAAGGCGCAAAATTAGCCGGGCTCCGGAAAGCCGTATGCTACCGGTACCCTGGTAGGAAACATCCCGCTAACCATGGCAGTGCAGACTCCTCCTTTTGGCATCCCTGGGCTGCCACTGAGCAGCAAAAGCAGCACAAGCGTGCCCGACTTCTTCACCCCCTCCGAAGCACAGGAGGGCACTGTTATTCCCAGCAAAACACTAAAGATATTCATAGTCTAGAAAACTAGATGGCAGTGTTTACCAGCCGGAGGTGTTGCGTAGCGCAACGACGCTTTACTAGGCTGGCTCCTTCCCACAGCGTTCACCGACACGACACGGAACTGGTAATTCATATACGGGGCCAGCGACAGAAGGGCTGTGGTATCGTTCCCTGGGGCTCGGGTTAGCTCCTGCCACCTCCCCGGCTCCCACCGGTTCTCTTCAAACTCTATAATAGACTCTGGGGAGGAAAAGGAACAAAACGAAAGGAAAAAGGCAAAGCCTGTATAAACACCTTACGAACAGCAAGGATGGAAATTAACTTAAATTAACTGTCATAGTAAAACTGATTAAGTATGGCTGTGAGCAGGGTTTGTTTCTGCTAACAGCCAAGATGTGCCATAAAGCTAAACAGTGCAAGATGCTGCTGCTAAAATCCTTCATACCATTAACAGGGCTGTTATGGCTGGCCCCAGCCTTCCAGGATAGCCGAACACTTCGGTTTTGATTTTCTGAGAGCCGAAGATCTTCTGGCGGATCAGGAACATCTGAGAAATAATGAAGAAGTGTCAGGAGCACGGCAAGCTATTTCTGTTTGTCTTGGCTTTTTCCAAAGGACTGGAACAGCAGGTTCAGTGTAGCAGGTGATAAAACATCTTTTGATTTCAAAATGGACAAAATAGAAAAGCGGGAATTGCTTTTAAAGATCCTTTTATTACAGAAAACCAGGCTCAATCTCCTGGTCCTGCTTTCTCCCTTGTAAATGCAATATCCCTAATATCCCTTCTCGAGTTCATTTCCACCTACTCTCATTACTGTGCTTGTAGTAACAGATTTTTCTTTTCAAATCAACACTAAGATCTATTTAATCATTAATAGATATTGATACTGCTCTTAGCAGAAAGTTGTATTAGCACCATGTGGATTTACTCTGGTGCAAAGCAGTGGTAGAAGGTGAGTCAGCTCCGAACGTTATCGAACTTGGCCTTTTAGAGTATGAGTGAAAGGATCACATTCATTATCCCAGCCGTGGGGATCTATATTAAAAGGAAACAAGAAAATTCATTACCTGTCAGCTCAACTAATGCTGTCCAGAGAATATATCAGCGTCAGGGTTGGTGCTGGTGGGTGTGATAGCTGCACTGCACTGCCTGGGGACAAGTGTGGGACTATACAAGGCTCGAGCACAGGACTACCCTGCTGCTGGCAGAGCTCACTTTTTGGGGACATGGTCTTAACCAGGGCTGAGGTTACCAGCACCACCGAAATGGGCTGCTCCCTCTCGCAGTCCCGGGAGACGGCAAGGGGGACACAGGTCTGCAACATGCCCTGGTTTCTCAACAGCATCAGGGGCAGAAGGAGTGATCCTTCTTGGGGGTTGGACCAGATGACCACTAGTGGTCCCTTCCAACCCTAAACATTCTATGATTCTATGATCCGTAGCATGGGCCATTCGCTAAATTACCTGTAATTGAATGAATGCTTTCACATTTAGTGGATTCTGACTGCTAGATGTTTATCTTCCTTAGGTCTTGCTTTGACAGGTTGCTGTCTGGCCACACTGGATTAGTTTGGCAACTGCAATGTATAGGGCCTGATGTAAAAGCGTAACTTCTCCCTGCAGGGGGCTGACGGTAGCACCTTGTCCTTCCAAAGTCACACACACGCCCCCTCTTACACATAGGGCTGGTGTTTCAAAATCTAAAAAATGTACAGACCAAGGAAACGAGATTGCACAGCTTCGGTCTTTGGCCTCCTCCTGCCTCAATGTCCCAACTACATTTTTGGCTGACGATGTTATTTCTTATAGGAAAACCAGCTACCTCAGCCACCAAGATTGTCTCTGTCATTAGGAAAGAAATTAATTGGGTTTGTACTGAATTTTGTTTGTACTTAATAATGATATTGAGTTTTCTTGTTTATCTCAGGATACCTAAAGAAGTTAAAAAGGTTATATTTGGGTTGGTTTTTTTTGCTTTAGTTTTCTTTGCATTTCTTTCCTGTATTTATGTTGTACTTGGGAAAAATCAGGAAAGCACAGTTTAATCTACAGGCATCTTGCTGTTCTATTTGTGGAGCATATCTGGTGTTAAAATTCAGTATATTAATTTAAAGGCGGCAATCATGCATCTTAAAGACACTCATCCCTCTATCTGTTCATTAGTCATGGAATAAAGAAGTGTTCTAACTGTATTTCCTTTGCTCTTTGTTGCCCATATTCTGATGTGTCCATCTATCCCATATTTAGTTCTTTAGCCACCTCACAAGTCTTTCATTGCAAAAGAAGCCTGAATTTTTCATTTGGAAAATAACAGATATTGTTAATCCACCAAGACCTTTCTTATATACAATAAACAAGGGGAAAAGAGCACACGACTGTTTTTCCTCTTTTGCAGATCACCTTTGTAAAAGGCAATAAAGTGCTTCATGAAATTTTCATAAGTAATGTAACAAATAGTCTACAAACATTTTGAATTATACAGCACTAAAGAACATAGTACCATAAATAATGTGCATAGCATCTTCTTAATTTACTGTTTACTGAAAAATACTATTCATTTAAAGTGTGAAAACATCTTGAAGGTCAGATTGTCTCGGTTCTTGTTGCAAACACTGCCAGAAATAAATGAAAACATAACATAAAGCAAAATTAAATTAAATTAAAATGATGCTAAACTTTCCACAAACCAGAATTTTAGCTATTGGCCGATGCCCTTAGGTACAAAGGACTGCACATTACTCCACAAGTTCACCCCCTTAATTTCAAGTGGTCCTTCAGATGGGGAGGCAGGTGGTAATCACAGAATCCCAGAACGGCAAGGGTTGGAAGGGACCTCGGGAGATCATCTAGTCCAACCCTCCTGCTAAAGCAGGTTGCTCACACAAGGTCAAGCTTCAGACTCTGTGGGTCAAGGCTTTTATCTGCTGTTGACTTGCTCTTTGCCACTGGACAATAATTTACGCTCAGATTCAGAGCGATAATTAATCCTTTTAGGTGCTTATTTTCCACTGATCTTCAGAGGAGTTGGACATCTAAATACTGGCCTCATGTCTTTCTTCTTCAAAACATAGTCCAAGAGGTAATTTGTGTGCAAGTCTTGAGTAAAGTGGGGTGAAGGACTGACCAAGGACTTCAAAGCAGAAGCAGAGCCATTCTTGACATGCTATTACACCTTTCAGCCTGGGCAAGCTCCTACAGCCACTGTGCATGACTCCTGAACTGAGAAAAAAGGCTGCCTCATCTTAGGAATAACAAAGATTAAATATAAATGAAAAGTTTGAGTCAGCATCCCCACTCCAGGAGATACAAGGATAGCACAACCAAGGTTAACGACAGAGGGACATTGCACCTCTGTGAAATTGGGTTATTGAGGCTCTGTAACTGAATTGGGTGAAAGAAGCAAGCAAGCAGAAGTGCTGCAGTGGCATTACATGCTGCACGGAGCTGTGTGCACACCGGGAAAATCTCCTCTTACCAAGAACAATTAACTGCGATTCGGCTGTGACACTGTCCAGAGCGGTGCTAGCCACGCAGGTGTAAACTCCTTGATCTTCCAGTGCCACACTTGATATGAAGAGCGTATCCCTGTCCAGAATGATCCTACAGGACAAAAAAAAAGAGATACTTACGAATAAGGACGAGAAGAATCTGTAAGATAAGCATAGGACAGACAAACACCACTGTTCTCCGAAAAAACGTTCATAAAAAAAACTTGGTAATGGGACATTTTGAATAACATAATTGCGCGTTAGGCCTATGACTTTAAAACGTAATTGTAGTTGCATTATACACTGTGCTGTAGATCATTATTTGTATTTTGTAGCAATTTAGCCTCCGTGGCTGGAAGTTGGCATGTCTCTCTTGGTCTGAAAAGAGCCACATTGATATGCATCAGCTGAGTGTCTGGAACATAGGATTTTGGCACATCGTTAATGAGGCAAATACATGGGCTTTATGTCCAAATTTTTGAAAGGGTTGAGTACAACTGAGCATTCCCAACCCACTTGTGTAATGTCCAGTGCACCAGGGAAAGTTGGCATTAACCCAGGCACATGGGCTCTGTTGCAGACATGGCATTTGCTTGGCGCTATCTCCCCACACTACGTGGCCTCAGCAGGATCTTCAACCTCTCCAGCACTGCGGTATTTCGGAAACCATCTCTCTTCTGTGGTAATTAATAAAGACATCTGATTGCCCGCTGTGGGGCCCTTCCTATGGAATAAAGGCTGAGCTTCATCCCCCTAAGGTCGATGGGAACACAAGAGTAGGGCAACATTCAGCCTGCACTTGCAAGTCCTAAACTCATACGTAGGAAAAACTCATTGCTTTTAATCTGTACAATTTTAGGCAGAATCCCAGACATCTTTTTTTACATTCATTTTAACACTACAAGGACGTGCTTTGGCCAAACAGGTATAAAATAGGGGAAAATAATAGTTCCACTGAAGTGGAGAAACAAAACCCCAGCTGACTGGGGCTAGGGTTGTATTTTGGGGTTGAACCAACATTAATGCAATATTCTGCTGTGATGGCGAGAGAGTTAATAAAAAGCAAAACCATTTGCCAGCCACAGCTCAAAATTAATATAGATGCATGTATATTTATATGTATATAAAATGCAGATCTATTCACTTATCGCATGAAGAATTCTCGCAGACATAAATTTGCATTTCAAGCTATTAGGTCTCATGTTTATTGAAACTCATGTCCCCACACCATACAGCATTATTCAGCTGAGATCAAGAAAACTTTTGTTTCTTCCCTGCTTACCTGCCATCTTGCGTGCTGTTGACTGGCAGCTCATCTCCATCTTTCCTCCAAGATAATTTAAAACTGTGTTTCAAGTGTGAATCATACTCAGACTGACATTTCAATAAAATCGAATGTGATTTCAACACTCGGGGGTTCTTCGGAGTAACAACAAGTTTTGTAGCATCTGATTGATCACAGTAAAACACTTTGATTAGAGCAGAGAGAGACTATTACATCAAATTTTCACCGAGCACTTCATATCTAAAAATCAACCTTAGGAGCAACGATCATGTCTTTTTTGTTACATATACAAACATTTCAAGTGAAGGATGGTTGGTTTTGAAATAGATATTTGCCAGGATTTAATTTTCTATCTTGAAAAGTTCTTTTTTAGTTCACTCCAAACTGAAAATCTCCAGGAAAAAAAAAAAAAAAAACAAACCACAAAAACCAAACCCACAAAAAAATACTCACAGGTGAAAATCCTTGTTAGCAGACTGTCATGAAATGGATGATAAAAAAAAAAAAAGCTTGAATATGATTTTTATGTCCAATTGCCATTTGAAATAGGTTTTGGCAATGATCCAAGAAAAATTACAAGCTTATTAAAGTCAAGTGAGAAAAAATTATTGCAATCAAGTTTGTTCTTTTAATTGACTAATCTGAACGCAGAAACAGATGAATAAGTAAGAAGAAAGCAGTTGGCTGAATTTCTTTTTACAGTGAAACGTTGCTCTGTGAGAATTTCATTGTACATTTCCATGTTTATTATCACTGTAAAATTTACAAAGGAAAGGGAGTGAGTGGAAACAGAACACAAAAAGGGTGCTTCTTTCTCAAGTTTGTCATGGCAAACCTGTATCTGAAAGCCCTTTTGAGGACTCTTCTAATTTAGTATTGAAGGTGTTTGGGGTTTTTTTTATTGGCAAGCCCTAAATCCTAAATAAATTTGTATACAACCCACTAAATTTAACCTGTGTGCTCAACAGAAGCTGTTCGCTACCATCACCCCTCCAGGGAAAAACCCTCCTGCCCAACCAACCAAATAAATCCCTTAAAACAGAACTAGAGCACAAGGTATGCATCTGAAATGTATGAGCAAATGCATTTCAGTAATTTTTTATTCTATTTACAAATATTTGTCAAGTTGATAATGAGGCAAAGGCCCACTGCAAAGCCCTCGAACCAGCAGCATCCCCTAACCCGACCTGCTGCAACGTGCTTGGTGTTCGCTGTGGACATTAATTCAGTTTGGGATGTGCCTTCTGACTGATGGGTGGCAAGTAGCTTTAGGAAAGGAGGAAGCCCAGAGCTGTGGGCGATGCAGGGACCCTGCCTGGCTCAGTCAGGACCCCAACAAGCCCACGAGCACAGGGAGGGCTTTGGGCTCCCAAGGGTCAGCCAAGAACCTGCTCTGAGTGTAACAGGGCTGATGGCAAGAAGGAGGGAAAATCCTTTCATGATAATAAAGTTAACAGATCTGGGAAGTAAACTGCAAGTTTTTGGTGGCTTATGCAGCTTCTGGAAGTGTCAAGAAGAAAGTAAACGTCATGTATGACCATGGAGAAATCGCACAGAAAAACAGAGATAATTTCGGGTCTTAGTATAGAGAGGATTGATAGTCTCACAGAATAAATCTGTATCTTGGATTGAGTATTGACTAATTACTTATTTACTGAAAATTTGTAAATATAAAACCTTAGGAGATGCCAAGGGTCTTTCTATTCATAAATGAGACACTACCTCTTATATCCAGGTTAGCAGTGATTGCTCTTTTTCCAACAGAGTTTGCAGCCCAGCAAGCGTATGATCCTGAGTCTTCTTTCTTTGTTTCTTTGATCTCTAGGGTGCCATTCTTGTTTAACTCGTAGCGTAATGTTGAAAGTGGCTCTATGCTGTCATCCTTTGTCCTAAAGAGGATAATAATAGTTATGGGTTATGTCCAGGGCTGCAGGAACTGTTATTTCATGGTTAACAGATATTGCAGGGGGCATAGGAATTTTGGGAGCTGGTCTCAGCTCTGCCACTGAGCAATCAAGTCAAGATTAGCAAATCGCTTTCCCCACGCGCCGCAAATCATAAAGGGACTTAAGCTTCCTGCAAAGCAAAACCCCACTGACAGCGTCTAGCAAGGTCTTTAAACTAGTCTGGCTGAGTCTTTAATCTATAGCTGTCATCTGCAATTTCATTGCACCTGTCAAGTGCTATGACAGTCCTGTGATTTCCAACCATATGGAACCATTTCCAGGTAAATATGCTCTGTAAGTCATCGTGTTTCCACCTCAATGATGTGTCCAAACTTAAAAAGTTGCTAGCATCAAACTAAGGCCGACAAAGCTGCAGCAGGATTTGGCTGTATGGCTTGGTTTAATGAATATCCCAGCACTTGTCTCACATGGGTATTGAGGACTTTCATTAAGCTTTTTTAGAAACCAGTTCTTCTTCTTGAAAGTGCATTTAAACATGGAATACTTATATTATATACAGTTTTGTTACAAATTCCTAATTTTAACTCCACAGAAATAATAACTAGCACATTTTTCAATGTCTGGGAAGCCTGTATGAATTTATTTCACGCGAAAACATCAGTTCTCAGTCACTTACCATCTAATATCTGCTGCAGGCGAGGCGAAAATTTCACAGTGCAGGAAGGCGCTGTAACCCACAACTGTGGCATAGTTTTCACCATCCGAGGTCAGTATTAAGGGAGCAATATCTGCAGAAGAGAATGCAAAATGAGCAGCACTGCATTTCAGAACTGGGAATATAAATACTGCCCCTGCATCGTCCCCTTTTCCAGCAAAGGTCAAAGGCTTAGCCACTTAATGGGAATTTCACTGCCTTTTGGAACCAGTTGCACCGAGCACCTGAGCTCTCATAAGCGTCACTGACAAAGATAACAGTGGTTGACTGCTGGAGATGTCAGAAAACGAAACATCAGTGTGCTCCAGGAGAGAAAACAGAGTTGGTTCTGCTTCCTCGAGAGACCTCTTTTATTAAATAACTTCCTATCACTCTTTTTTTTTTTTTTTTCAAAGAATAGGATGAGCATCACAACTGAAATTAAAGATTAACAACACACTTAATAATTCAAAACCAGAGTTGTGGTCACAGATCAGCTCCCAGTGGCTTTACTACACTTGAATTCCAAAGGTTTTGAGCCCAACCACAACCATGTTTTTAAAATAAAGAATAGAGCAAAGCTCATGAGCATTATGCTAAGTATATAACATTGCCCATGATAAGGCTTGTTGCATCAGTTTGGACAACACATTTCTTAAAATCTGGGGCCAGTGCAAAAGAAGGACGACACGGTTACAATCCCCAAGCTGCTCTGAAGCATTCCATCAGCAGAACGGGACACTTGAGTTTGATCTTTTCTCATGGACAGGAAAGGCTGGGAGGGCACTCACTGAGGACGTTCACGTTGGCGCTAGCAAGGATGGTGCCGTGCTTGTTGCTGGCCTCGCACTGGTAGACAGCACTGTCCTGAAGCTGAAGGTTGGTAAGGCTGATCTCTCGGGCAGAGATTCTCCCTCTGAAGGTCCTACCTGGAAAGACCCAGACTGTATCAGGAGACAGAGAAAACACCACAACTGTGGAGTTCACAGTCTCTCCTCACCGCTGGGAAGTCAAAGGCAAAGCACATCTTAAGGATCAAACCAGGACCTTGCTCAACAGAGAGCTAGATGCAGAGCACTGCTTTTGCCAGCAGCCGCATGGCCTAAAGACAGCACTCCAGAGCTCCAATTCCTAGTGAAATCCCCACGTAGACTTTTTAAACCGGTAGTGACAATACTGCTGCACCAGGGAGCAGGCCTGCGCTCCCCAGCCACGCAGTCATTTGTGCCTATTCAGAAGCACAAAGAAAGACCAGGAGCCCTCAATGAACATAAGCTACCGCAGAACCCCAAAAGATGGGAGTGTTACGGGGTGAGGCAGAGGCTTATGGGTACCACCACGCCACAGCCCTGAAGCTTTCACCCCATCTTTCTTCAAGATCCCATTTAAACATTACCTTTATTAAGTAAATTAACTCATGTCTCAATAGACACCAAAACCAAACATCACTCAGTGTGTTAGGATTTGTGTGGGTGCAACACAGGCACATCCCACCCGCCCACCACCTAAAGGAGGACGCTGGACCTCGCACTTACTATCGATGGGCATCCCGTTAAGTTTCCACTGAATGGTTGGCTCTGGGTTGCCAATAGCTTCACACAGCAGCACAAGATTTGTTCCTACGCTGTAAACACCACCTTCGGGCTCCTTTATCCACCGAGGAGGCTCTGTAAAGAAGAGACACAGCAGGTATCAGGTGCACAGTGAGACAAGTCTAACCCTGCCATTGCCATGGTCCTCCAGGAGATGGCAAACGCTGCCAACGGTTCCCAGCCAGCTCCTGGCAGCCGACTCTGCAGCTGTGTTGTAGCCCTTGCAAACTGATGATACAAAAGGTAAAATTAGCATCAGCACGCATCTATTTCTGCCCTTCAGACTTTGTGAAATGCGAGTGTCAGGGAGAGCGCGTAGGGAATGGGCAGTGCTTGTCCAAGTGGAAAACAAATGCAAATGGGAGGTGAGAGGCTGGGGAAGGAGGCAAGCCTGAACAGGCTGGCGTTTTCACAAGGACCCTCAGACAGGAGACCGCGGTCTGTGACATGAAGTGGGACTATTTCAGCAACTCAAACAAGATGTAAATACCCATCCAGCTCAAATCCCCCTCACTAGGCATGAGCAAGTGGCTTCCACCGACTCGCCCAGGAGGGGCCGGAGGGCAGGGTACAGCGACGCGGCAGAGCTCCATGACAGCATGCAGCACCTCCATCTGCTCATCTACGCGTCCTGAGGAAAGGCACAGTGATTTTTCGATATTCTGAATTTCCAGCATGCGTTCAGATGAGAGGCTGATCCGTAACACATTTAGCAGTGGTGGAACATTCTCAGCACTGGGGATGAGAGCACCTTCATCCAGAGGAGCGGTCCCGAAAGGCTGCCCGCAGGGTGGTGGTAGAGGAGCAGCAGTGTGCTGCTGCATTCCCTGCACTCTCCTCTTTCCCAGCACTGCCAGCTAAACTGGGGTACCTCTGGGGGAAACCCTCTCCTCTGCAGAGAAGCCTCTGAGCATCAGGTACCCAAACCATACACAACCATAAAGGAGGGAGGGGAACCAAGGGGGGATAAAAAGGCATTAATCTGACGAATGCTTTGTTCTCTACAGACTGAATGCAGGTCCCTGAGCCTGCCTACCCTTCAGCCTCAATCCAAAACACAGCCTTGAATTCATCATTATCTCCCCCTGAGAAGCAACAAACTTCCAAATTTTAATTCCAGACCTGACACTACCTCTTCTGCATATACTGGGCAGACCACTGGGCCTCTTCCCCTGTTTCAAAAAGATGAGCTAATGTATGGGAAACACGAGGATTCATTAGTTAATGCTCATAACACGCTTTGAAGATTAACAGGGCTGTTGCCTGGTAATACATCTCCAGATGTTATCAGTGTGATATGCTAAAACAAAGCACCATTGCTCATATTCACACAGATATATTAAAAAACCCCACCCCTGAAGCGTGATACACAAGAGCTTCTACACACAAGTCCACCAGTTCCACAGTAGAGCGCCCATGAAGAGACATTGTTAAGCAACAGCTAAAGGCTGAAGTAAAATTCAAGACACTGAAGGCTTATTGAAAATTATAACACCTTTGCATTTCCTTCACACAGTGCAGATTTCACCTCCTGGCTTGCTCACCCAGGGCTGGTTGCCCTCCCATAGCACAGCGTGTGACGTGACCGTACTCGTTATGCTTCCTCATATTTGGCTCTGGGAAAAAAACTCTGCAAACAGCAGAACATTTTAGTTTTGCAGACCTTTTTCCTTCTCTCTCTCTCATATACATTATGCTTCCATACGGAAAAGACAGGTCAAAGGCAGGGAGGTGAAAAGCTTTGTAACAGTCATGATTAATTTGTTGGCTTTGGGGGTTTTTTCCCTCTAGGTCTGCCACAGACACAGTACTTGAGATGGGTATTTCCTTGTTTTGGGAGAGGTGAGACACCAAGCACAGACAGAATACAAATCACCTGATGGACCACTTCCTATTTTCATCTGTACGTACACGCTGGAAGTCAGCTGCAGACATATTACACCACTGCTTTCCTTTCTCAGTGTGGCAATTGCTGTGGTTGCCCCAAGAACGTGGTGCAGCTGTAAAGCCACAGGCAACAAGATTTTGCCAAGTATGAAATGTAATTTCACGGAAAGGCTGAAGAACCTCTTTTCTGTGTGGCAGATACGCTATACTACTTGTGAGTATATAAAATATAAGAATAACAAAATCACACATATTTTTTAGCAACTATAAAACCCAGCGGTTGGCTCGTCAAAAGAGTTAACCTGTGCGAGCAATACAGTATGGCAAATACTTCACTGCATAATATATTCTTCTTGGTAAGAGTTATACATGTGGGGCTCCTGATTAAGAGTTTTATGTACTTATGGGAATATAATGACTGGTCCAAAAATAAAAGTGATCTAAAATGGGCATCTAGTCCATCCTTCTGCAACAGAGCAGGATCATCTGCACCCAAAACACCCCTGATAGATCCAAACCTTCACTAAGCCTCCCAGGCTGCCTATGGCTGCACCATGCTCTTCCCCACGACTAGAACAAACTTTTAACATCTAACCAACTTCTGCCTTGCTGCAATTTAAGTCTATTGTATCTTACATTATCCCAAGGGAACTTTTTGAAAAAACCTTCAGTTCGTCTGAAGGCTGTTAAGCAATCCCCAGACTCGAATGCCATGCTTTTGAGCTCGGTGACTTACCCTTGCTGCTTTCTCTTGAACTGTCTTGAGTTAACCCCAGCCTTGATGAAGCGCACGATATAAAACATTGGGTTTTGGTTATGTTACCTGAGGCCTTATAAGTTCTCAGTAGTTTCTCTTACAACACCACTTTTCTTTACACTTTCCAGGATGATTTTTGCTTTTTCTGCAAGACTAGTATTTCCAAGTTGTGTTCAGCTTGTGATCCAGTATATCCTCCAGACCAGTCCAACCAGACATTTTCCATCCTGTGCTTATGAAGCCAATTAGTGCTGCCTGATGAGAATTGCTTTGCACTTGTGCTTACTGAAGCCCATCCTTTTTATTCCAGACCATTTTCCCAATTTGTCAAGATCATTGCAGATTCTCCTCACGTCTTCCCAAGGGCTGGCAATCCATCCCACTTTGGGGGTATCATCGGCAGCTTCAGCTGCAGTTACCACCTTGGGGTCTGCATCCCCGTTGAAGCACTTTTCCAGAGCAACCCAGAATTACAATTTGAGCCTCATTAAAACAACCAGCCATGCTTCTGCCTCACATTAGTTTCATCTATTTTATTTTTCTCCAGCTGAGTAATGAAAGTATTACAAGACTTAACTGCAAAGGCCCTTAGCTATTATATCATTACTATAATTAATCATTATATTGTAATAATTATTTCTATTAAACACAGTCTAGGAGCCTCAGTCAAAATCAAGGTACCATGAGATCAGGCGCTGTGATAGTGACAAGGTTTTGATGTTATATGGACGTTTTATATCGGTTTGGGGGATTATATACAATAACCAAATAAACAACCATTTGAAGTCAAGACAATTTATGGACTTGCTTAGCTTTTTTTTTTTTTTTAATAGTTCTCTCTCAATCCCATAACAACAATGGAGTTTTTGTGCCTGTTCCAATGTTCCAGGCTACATCTTTCCTTGCAAAGAGAGATTAAAATCCTCAGTCAAGCAATTTGCTAGCTGAGTATTTTCATATGCTTGGTAATAATTGCCTGAATCTTTGCCCTCAGACTACTGTAAGATTAGTAAGTGGGCTGCATGCAAATACCATTAATTAAGACTGTTATTTAGAAGGCTGGGGTATTGGTTTGAGATCCTCAAGAAAGCAGAACAGAAAATGTGACATAGTGCAAAAATGATAGTAAAATCCTGATTTACACACCAGCACTAGATTGAGAATGGTTGGCAGTTAATAACTGAGATAATTTTTCTTCCATGTTTAATTTTCTTCTCCCCACGTGCATCCTTTGAGAAGAGCCTGTCAGGTGCGAGGATGCCCTACGTCAGCAGAACCTCCCTGAAACCAAAGGAAATTAATGCTCACTTCCACCAACTCAAGATCTGCCCTTGAGTGCGCACACAGGAGTCACCGCAAGAATGATGAACATGCCCATCTGTGATTAATGGAAGCGACATTTCCTGGTTAGAAATTCTAGAAGATGACGGTGTTTGGGCTCCATTTTACCTTGGTACCCTGCATGTGAGGTGACACCTAATAGGAAGAATTCCTGCTAGTGTCAGTACTCATCATTAGTTACACACATGGAAAATGAATTTAATAGCAATTGCAAAAGCATTCTTTACATTGCAAGGGCTAGAGTGGGGTTATTTCCTAATTTTTTTTCTTTTTTTTTAAGGCACTTGTTTGTTAATGAGCAGGAACAACAATTTGCCGGAAAGCTTTCCTCCCTCTAGAGACTGGGGGAAAAGAGGGTCAAGATTCTGAACTGTTTAATTAATGTTATTTCTCTGGTATTTTAGTTTTTGCAGCTCCTGCACTTTCTTTGAAGGATTCAATTTTCACAGCCGAGAAAATCATAGCCAGATTGTTAAAATATTCAGCTACAGCAGAGATGCTCCAAACCATCTGGAATGATTTCTAGGAGTCAGCACTTCCCCTCCATCGCAGCTGAAAACTTGCCATGCCCTGGTATCCCCCTCTGCCACGTTTCCAGGAAGGGAAAGAAGGCTGCAAGACACAAGGTGGTGTCAAGTGAATGGGGATGATTCGTCACATACTGGGAGGAAAGGCTTTTCCTCGGCTGACGAGTAAATACAGAGCAGGTAGCTGAAAGTGCCTTTCCTCCCGCCAGGGCTCCGTCTGACCGCGGAGTGGGAAGAAGCACAGATTAAAATGAAGCAGTTGGCAGACTCCAACAGTTTAATACTGCCTGTGATTTTTTTTCCCCCTCCCGCTCTGTGGAGCAGAGGTTGGACCATTTTTCATCAGTAAAGAGAAAATGTTTTCAGCAAGTTTTTCAGCTGTGCTTCAGGACTCTCATTCTGTAGCTATTTATGGGCAGCATTGCTGAAAGAGTTGCAGCGGCCGTGATACTTCTGCAGGGCTCGCTTGTCTCTGCTAAGTCTCACTTGGAGCTCTGCGTTGCTCCTGGAAAAGAGCATCTGCACCTGCCTCATGGGAAGGGCTCACACCTCCAGGGTTTGGGGAGTAGAAGGGAGAGAGGAGGGAGAGCAGACACCACGCACGCCTATCTGCACTCTGCAAGATGCCTGTTATGAAGGTATCTTGGCTGGCTTCGTTAATCTGCCTTCTTCTAGCAGCAACGTAAATAAATGATGACTAAATGGATGCACAAACATACCAGGTTTCTCCATTTTGCTAGCCCAGCACAAGCAGCCAGCACTCACCCCTTCAGCCACCAGACCTGGGTGTATGCTCGTGCACAGGGCTGCACCACCCTATGCACAAATGTATGATATGCATGAGCATAACCCTAAGACTATGAATGCTGCTAATATAGCATTGGTCATCCTTCCAAGCACACGGGCCTTGGATGCTCAGTGGGATGACAAAAAGGGTCATATTTCAATTTTTTAAATGCTCAAAAATTAGTAGAAAGTATTTTTTTTTACTTCATTTCCTAAGTCTTTATGATACTTTTTAGGGGCTATAGAAACCACTCTTGGCTCAGGTTGTCCCTATACAAAAATGATAGCAAGGGAGCACATGAAGGAGGGGAAGAGAGGGGTGGTACCACGTTTGCTCACTGTGTTTTTACAATCCTCCCTAGGCATTCACTTTTGGTGGAAGCCAAAGAAAGGAAATTGAGCTAAATGTACCTCTGATCTGGCCCAGTAAAGCCATTTTCACATTCTTTAAAAGCAAGTAGAATAGCTAGATCTTTCGGTCTGACACTCAGATTAATAGAAGACATTTCATCAATATCTCTGCTTGACTAATCACACCTTCAGAATATTGGATCTGCTCGCGTATTTGTACTCCTGTTCACCACTTTGTAGAGCCTTCATAGTTCAGGAAAAAAAATATGCATTATTTCTTTTTTCTTTTTTTTTTTTTTTTTT
>NW_009260758.1:2215139-2216035 GCF_000687185.1 Egretta garzetta
TTTTCTTTTTTTTTTTTTTTTTTTTTTTTTTTTTTTTTTTTTTTTTTTTTTTAAGGTGCTGCTTTCTGCAAGCTTCCCAAAGCCATAAGGCAGGTCCTTGGCTAGCATAAATTGATAGAGTTGATTGAATTTATGCATTATACCGAGTGATATTAGCAAAGGTCCTTATCCACCTCCCTTTGACCACCCCTCTGTTCAAAACCAATAAGCTTAGTAAAGTGTACTCAGCACCTTCCACGTGAACGTGGAACTCGTGCTTCGCTCTCCCCATGGGGTTGCTTGCCGTGCACTGGTATGTTCCTTCATCGGCTGCAGTCACTTGGTCTATCTTCAATATCTTCCCAAAATTTTCTGTTTCTGGTTCGTCCTTGGGCAAGTTTCCAGTGACCTTGACCCAGCTTAGATGAGGAGTTGGGCTAATAGCAAAGAAAAACAAAAAAGATTCTGAGTGATGTTAGTAGAGCTGCTGGACTTCATGCATATGGAAAAGTTTTCAGAGTCTTTTGAGTCCTTCTAAAACACTGGGGTTATACTAAGGGTTATGCTACAGACTATGGCATGCCTATACTGCTTCTGGATTTGAAGGGCCCCTATGAAGAGGTTCTTCAAAGCCACCACCAGGCCATGGCATGAGGCTGCGTTCCTTGTAAGCATATTGGCATGGACTGCGGCAGAGGGAACGGAGCTTATTTCGTCCTACTCCAAAAGGGCACTTGAGGACAGACAAGGAGGTAAAGACTTCATTAGAGTGACCTCACTTGGTGCCCTGCCTGGTTAGAAAGGTGGCCAGCCATTTGAGATGGCTGAAAATGCTCCTTATGTTTTTAGAAAGCAAATGGCAGTGACACAGAAATTTGGGACAGACTGTTGTCTGCACATTCCCAGCTGGGCTTCGC
>NW_009260758.1:2216098-2239593 GCF_000687185.1 Egretta garzetta
ATCTGTTACTGTGGCAAAATGCCCGGGCACAAGCTACTCAAAGCCCCAAGATACCAAGAAATCACGGTTTTCCATGAGCAGTGAGCACAGCCGTGCAAATATCCGAATATTTCCTGCAAGAGTCCTTGTCCTGCTCTCGTACCAAAGTCAGGCGCTGTGCTGCCGTGGTGTTGTACTGAGGCCATGCCCTCCTGACACTGTCGTTACTCAGAATATAAGTCTTCAAAAATGACAGATTGGAAACGTACTTAATTCCTTATTTTGCAGTTGGCTGCCCCCGATCTTACTTGAAATCTGGCTCAGTCTATCCGCTTCTGCGGTTTGTGGACATTTGCTGGGGTAGGTTGGCAGAATATAGGCAAAGCTGATCATTTTTCTGCTGAAAATGGGAATTTTAACAAATAAAAATATTGTTTTATTTTGGTCTAAATATTGCATTTTTGAAGGATTTCAGTGAAAAATGTTTGCTTGGTGAGCGAACAAAGACGTACTTTCTCTGCTTTCAAAACTGACTGCCAGAAAAAAAACACCTTTTTGCTTGAAAAATAGTTTAAACAAAAGTTTCTTGGAAAATTTTGAGTGAAACAAAAAATTATTTTTTTTTTACTTTTTTCCCCAATAAACAGTGTCCTTTTTTGACTTACTTGTTCTTGCACATGAAAATTCATATTTGTGTATTTCCAAGATGATTTGCCTATGAAGTACTTCGAAAACACTACACACTCATAGCTGTGGACTTGTGGAGGTTTGTGCGCCTGCAAATTAGCTTGATGGGGAATGAATTACGAATTAGAGAAGGAAGTGTTGCGACAGGGAACTAAACCTCACTGCAGATACGTGGAGTGAATCCGATAGTGCCAAGTAATTCACCTTCTCTCAGAAATGGCAACCAGCTGCAGAGGCATAATCTTGCCAGCTCACATGAGCAATGTCCTTTCAAGCCCACATGGAAAACCCAGATACCCTAAATGCGTTTCTTCAGGCAGATAAATACCCTGATCTTGGAATTTTATAGAGGGGATATTATTGCACAGCCTTTAATATGAGTTATCTATCTGCTAACCACAGTTGGCGTTCATAGATCTGCAGCTCTACCATACAGCATGAGAAGACGATGATGTAAATCCCCATTCAACAAAAAGCTCTATCACAAATAAACCAGAAGTGACTGTGCTTTCATTGTGGGTTTCGTGGTTCGAGAGATTTTCGCTTTACCTCTGGTGGCGAGGCTTCTGGGGCAGACGATTGCATCTACAAGCACACAGTAAAAATTGGAAAACTGGGCTGAGGGCAAAGTGAAGCCGATGTCTGTCTGAGTTACTGCAGCAGGAACAAGGTCCAAGAGAGGTATCCACAGCTTTGTTGTGAGGACTGCCCTTCACATTTATTCAGCCATTCCCTTTCCTTACCTACCCTTACTTTGTCCTGTGTTATTTACAATAAGGAACAAAATTGTCCTGATTTCCCATCGCATACCATTTGCTTTAACCCTTCCCTATGTTATTACAGCGAGCATCTCCTCATTGAGACGTTCCGCCGTGCTTAGTACAGCAGATCCATGACTAGAGCTTGAGTAGTGCTCCAAAGTAAATGCTAACAGCAGTAACAAGCTTGAGATATCCACGCAGCACAAAGCACCAGAGGCATGCACAGGATTGGGCCCAAGCAGAAAACATGGGACTGGAACTAAATTTGAAGTTATCCCCTTACTGTCAGTTTTAGCAGGATCAAACCGATACGGCTGACTCTGGTTCGCTGTATTTTTACATAGCTGTGGGCTTTGTTCCTCGACATACTGTCATCTCCGAGAACCCCATGGAGGGAACATCCTTTGTACAGATATTCCGGATGCTGGGGAATGAACCACAGGAAGTGGCCAGGATGACGTGCACTCCTGAGCCAGCCTCTCCCACCGCAGCTGGGGTAGGTGGGTCACCAGTCTCACTCAACGGGGCATTTCATTAGAGGCTGTCTCATATTAGGTCACTCAAGAACTTTCCTTTTAAAAACCTGAGATCAGGAACCAGGAAAAATGCTGACTAATTTTTGAGCATTGAACCAAAACTCAATTGGTAAAACCAGAAAAGAAACTTTACAGGTTGTGAGCCAAACCACAGAAGCTGAATATTGATGTTATTTAGTTTTTCAACATCTCAAAAGTAGCACTGCTGCAAAAAGTTCCACAATAGTTTTTTTTCCTAATATAACAGTAAAAAAAACTTCAATACTTCCCATGATATGATTTATAATTACTTGTTTATAAGCTATGGCAGTAACGAACACAGGAATGCTGCATGCTAGCTCTGTGCTGCTTTACAAGGAGCATGCATACTTTAGAAAAACCCTGCGTAGAGGTTTAATTTTAAAATGTTTCGACAGGTAGGTATATTCATTTGTCATTGTATAAATATAGCTTTTTCTATCCTCAATTCAGTTGCAAAAGGTGATTAAGTTTGCGCAGCACTGTGCATTACTCACAGCCCTTCAGCGATGCATTCGAGTAGCAGGACACCTCCCTTGATGACAGTGACTGATGAGGTACTGCCAGCAGATTCAGGAGGGATCAGCAGTTTGGGTTTTCTTTCCTTGATAAAATTTGCTAAAGAATAAAATAAAATAGAAGTTAGATAGGAAACCATAGAGCCTTTGCTTATCCTTCAATAATGCCACAAACATTGCTTCTGTCAGAAGGTTTCAGACATCCATTTGTAAATTTTCTTTTTTATTTATCCGTACGGTTTGAGACCAGTCCAGGACTCTCCTATTTCTCCTGCTTACAGTCAGAAGATGGCTACAGTAATAACAACAGGCAGCAGTGCTGGTGAAGTTCCTTTCCCTATGGTTTCACATCCTGCTTTCCAAGCAATGGCCCTTTCTCCCATGCATCTCAGCCAGCCTTGGTACGCCGGTCTTCCCAATCGCTGATCTCCTGGTGTGCACCATCCTCCTGAGCACCTTTCTTCTGCACTGACTCTCCGTCATCTTTTAAATCTCAGATGAAACCCCATCTTTCCTGACTTGACTATCCCACAGAATTGTCCTTCTTGCTACAATTATTCAATCTCCAGTAATGGAGATACAATTTGTAAGAAAGACTGTTAAAATAATAAAACAAGATTGACCTGCATTTGATTTCAACGGACCATTTGTTCCAGCCTGCCAAACAATGGTTTCATGACGGAATATGCGTAGAGTTAAATGGCTATCCAGTTATCACTATAATAACAATTAGCACAGTAATGAATAAGTCCCCAAATGGTACTATTTTCTCCAAAAATAGTCAGTTATGGATGATTTGGTAAAAGACCACATGTATCTCTCTGAACCATTTTCTTTTCTTTTTTTTTTTTTTTTCCCTTCCCTTGCCTTGTATCTCTAGGAATCTGTGTCACGAGTGCTCAGAGCTGCAGCAAAACACTTCGGTGGCTCCGGATACGCTCGCGTGTTTTCCATCTGCCCCCATGTCCCGCTGCCAAAGGCCAGCAGCCCCCCTTCCCAAGTGGCAACAGGAGTTCAGACATCTCTCCGAGGGAAAAATAATTTTTTGATTGCCTGTCACTCTGCACAAGTCCTGCTTGTTCTGCTTATAAGGCTTAGCTTCCGCAGGCCAAGGCCTGAGGAACGATCCATGCTTTGAGTTCTCTGTCCTGAAACACTCTAGGAGAACACCCTTTTCAAAAAATTCAGTGCTTGTCCAGCAAAATGAGGTCTTTCTGGAGTTTAAAATTGGGCATTTAAAAAAAAAAAAAAAAAAAAAAAAAGAGGCTCTCTGAAGCAATTTAACCAAATAAATCAGAGTCAAGTGCTACATACAAAAAGCCTATCATTATTACCTATTTTAAACAAAATTAACTGGGTGGAGAATTGCAGGAATAGCTGCTTAGCTGCCTTCTGACTTATCTGCATTGCCTGCATAAGCCTCAGCAGAATATGAAGCTATGAATCCCCAGGATGAGAAGCTCTTCGCCGTAGGGCTTACCCGTGGTGAGCATCAGAGCGGGCAACACACGGCCAAAGAGAAGCACCTCGCGCCTACCGCAAGGCATAGCTCTAGATGGGGACGATTAACCCAGAGCGCCCGTAAATCCACACCTAAAGCTCACCCTGGAGTAAAGCAGCCCCAGGGTGACCCTTTAGACATGAATTCACGGTTTCAGACCGTGGGTACCTAACGCCAGCACCTTCTTCACTGCTGGAGGGAGATTCGGAGCATCCAGCTCCAGCTCCCGCTCTGAACCGGTAACACGAGGAACCCAGGACATCAGCCTCCATACTTACATCACCTTATGAAACGTTAATGTTCTTTTCTCCAGTAAGAAAACTACCTCTTTGTTAAAACCCCTTCAGATTTCTGTCAAAAAGTAGGAGATGAGCAAATTGTACTCCGTGGACCACTTAAATCCATCCCAGCACAATAAAAAGGCTTTTGTGATTATTTTTTTTTTCTTCCCTTTTTCCCGAGCAGCAGCTCACATTTCATCTCAGCTGGTGGGTTCTCAGTTTAAAGGCTAAATAACAGATGCGTTCAACTCACCCTTAGTAACCGCAGCATTAGGTGAGCCCGAGTCATTAGCATGCTTAACTGAAATAAATAAAAGTGACAACCAAACACAAACACACACAGTTGATATAGAATCAAAAGAAACGATAAATCAACCAAAACAAAAACATGACCCCCCCCATCTCTGCCATAAAAGAAAGAAACAAAGAAAAAACATAAAGTAAAGCAACAGATGAATGACAAATTTCTGAAAATACGAAGAAAATTCTTCAAAGATCTGTATTATTCTGCAAAATACTTCACGGGCGATATGATCATCATTTCATCCTAGCTATCTGGTATGATAAAAAAATCACTAAGCCCTAAGTATTCACTATAAAGAAATTTTATAAAATTTATCCAGTCTCTTTTCTTTTCCTATGTTTTTCTATGTTGTTTGTTTTTTTTTTAATACAGTCTCTCAAGAGGGACTCGGCATGGGGAGGCGTAGGCAGTCCCAAGCTAAGTTTACAAAACCCTTTCAGTATGTGCCTCACTTTTTTGCCTCCACCCAGTCCCGTGGCTGCGATGGCAAGGTACACGCAGGGGGGTGTCTTGCTGGGCCACTGCCAGGGCTATCAGCAGCCCCACAATCAAAGCCCATCTCGTATTTCCATAACCCGTGTGTGCATGTGCTGGGACTGGACCCATTAGAAAAGCTATGGACAGCAACATTTCATCTTGATATTTTTCTCACAATTATTATCCTGAGATACAGTTTCAGCAAGTATTAAGATATACAAACCCACCACTAATCCTTTATCTTTTTATCCCAAGAAAACTCTCAAAATCATATATTAAATATCAGGCTTTCATTCATGAAGAAAAATCTCCTTGGCTTTCCAGGCTGCATGAGCCCAAAAGGTCAGAAGTATTAGTGAAACAGAAGACTGGTATTAAGGGCACAGGCAGCCTCAGCGGGTGGTACAAGTGATACCAGAAACTATTACAGCCAAAAGAGATTCAGGCAAAGTGGGATGGATCTCCAGCTGGTATAAGCTGCCTTAGTTCCTCCGGCTTCTGTCAGGCTTTGCTGATTTTAACACAGCTGAGAGCGTGCCCTAGAAGGCTGGGTTTTTTTGCTTGAATATTTGTATTCTTTTCCTCTAACACCTGTGCAACCCTTGTATGCAGTGGCTTTACGCAGCTTGAATAAGCAGTTTGATACCACGGTGGGTAGGTGTACACTGAACATGGGTACGCATATGGTGATGGGACAGCAAACCCAACTCGCCCCGGTGAGGCTCAGATGCAGGGGCAGTACCTAAAACCATCTTTTGTATAAGACCCACAGAGCCTACAGGAATACAGAGATGTTAAAATAAATAAATAAGTAAAATCTGATGTTTCCTACTCAACATTTCATTAAGAAAATGGAAAACGCCTCGTGTGTCACTACTGATGTCCAAGGCAGCCTGCAAAGACCTGGAAAGCACCATCCTTCCCAACCACATTGCTGCAATGGACCAAACCAGGCCTGCTCCCAGGGAGGAGGTGGCCACATAAAGTCCTCAAGGCTGGAGGGTTGGACTATGGGGTTGGACTAGATGACCTCCAGGGGTCCCTTCCAACCCAAAACGTTCTATGATTCTATGAAGTCCCAGTGAGGTCCCATCCATAGGTGACCCGCTGGACTGCAAGAGAAGCAGATTTCCCTGATGCATCATTGGCTTTCACTGGGGGGAGAACAGGAGGGAGAACGGGGCACTTTTGGGGCCTAACAGCTGCAAAAATCTTCTATCGGCTGAATTTACCCTTAGAGTAAGGTTAATAATGCAGGAATAAGCACAGTAACGTGCATTTTCTTCAGAGAGAATCACACCAGAGACACAGGGCACACATCTGCATTTGCTGATGCCTGGGGAGTTAAAAAAGAAAAAACAATAGAAAACAAGAAGCTGCTCATCCACAGACTTACAACGGGAAACCTTCAGCGTCATTGGCATTTTCTGTACAATCGTCCTCAGTCTTGGAAATGCTGCAAAGCAACAATAATCGCTTCGACTGTCATTTTCTTCCACATTTGCAAAGTAGAGATCTCCCTTAAGGCTCATGGAGACCCTTTCATCTTGCGGAATGTGCTGCAAATCTAGCAAGAAAAAATAATTATGATATGGTAATGATACTGAGCTGTTTCACCAATGTGACTACTAATGCTCTCCGGCCATACGTGTGCTTCCAGATACAGAATAGAACTTTGACGCGAAAGAGGCAGAAGGCCCGGTATAACCAATGAGTTATTTACCAATACTCAACATGCAATTGATAATTGATAATAAATATTTTATATATTATAATAATATAGTTATATAAAAATACATGAAAAAGAATTGATAATGAAAAATTGATAATTGAAAAATACTCAGTACCAAGTTCCTGCTCAGGTCAAAGGAAATTTCCAGCACCTCTCCCAGCTACAAAGGCCTGTAATGATGCTAAGGAGGTCACCACTCACAGGTGTCCCCCATGGCCAGTCTCCCAAGCACCTTGCTCTTCTGTAACGACGGATTTCAGCAGGGGAGCGTTAGTATGAGCTAAGGTTGCTGTGCTGTCTCGTTGTTGATCCAGCCAAATGCAGGTCTGTGCTAAATATGTATGTCAGGAGTAGAGAGGCTGCCTTAAAAGATCAGAGGTTTAATCTGGCACCCTGCCTCTGCAAGTACGTGGTCAGCACCAGAAACAACCCCTCCATGTCACGGGGGCAATCCAAGTTACTTTCCTTCCCAAGAGCCAGAAATTCCTGCAGAACACAAGTGCTGAAGCATAATGTGACAGCAACCCAAAAGGAACTAATTATACCTACCTGGCAGATTTTTTTTTCTTAGTATCATAAATCAACCGTTATTTTATGAAAAGAGGAAAATAGTAATGATAGAAAGAATATATTGACACATTTTATCCTCTCTATTGTAAATGCAGTAGTCCTCATTTACTGATACGCAAGCCTTGCTGATATCTCATATTTAATGATATGTTGTGTCAGTGCACGCTACAATTTATCTTTGTGTTATGTAAAAACGTATCTCCCACCTCCACTTTTCAATTTTGTTTTTCAAGATGCAGATCTTTTGCCTAAGCACTCGCACAATTGCCATTCCCATCAATTATGAACCTGGAACAAAACCGCTCTGGAAGACAAATGTTTTGAGTCTCCTCCTATGAACTGTGTAAAAATTCTTCACTTACCGATATTCATCCAGTAGATATGCAAAGGTGGGATGCCTTTGGGGGGGTTACAGTGCAAAATCACAGAATCACCGTGCTCCACATCCAGGGGCTCAATTTTTTCTTTGGGGAATTTTGGTACACCTGTACAAAACCAAAGAAGTTCCTCTTTTATTGTTACGTTTTGAAATGTCACCCTTTGCTTCCCCCTTAATATAGTTCTTAATGAAATATTCACTTTAACACCACCCTTTGCATTCTCTGCCTTTAGTTACCACCATTATTTTACAAAGTGATACTGAGTAGCAATGCTTTTTACTAAGAGTAAGAAATCTCTGCTAGCATTCTTCCTTCATGAAGTGCACAGACCGTAGTATTAAAAGTCAGGCAACTGAATGGTGGTGTTGCCTCTGATGTCCATGAGCTTTTCTTAGGCTTTAATTTAATGCATTTATTTTCAAATGCTTTCTATAGTTCATTTATTTGTACTGTCTGGAGAAGGGACGGCTCAAAGCCACACAGAACCGAAGCCTGAGGCGAAGATCGGTGTAGAGGACTGAGCCCTGATGGGTCCCAGGCTGTTGCTCAGAGATCAGAAACCAGTCTGGGAGCGCACAATGTTCTCAGAAGTCTTGGCTAAAAAGTGGCTCCCAAGAAGCCACTGCAAGTCAACGCAGGTGAGGACAGACGTCAGCCAGCTATTCCGCCTTGTGCCTGGGGTTATCCCAATTCTTATCCATCTCCAGAATCAGATGAAGCAGAAGTCTGGTTGAAAGACTATATTGCCTCCTCTCCTCCTCAGATGTAAAACCTCTGCTGCACAGACCCGCAGGCCTTCTCAGCAAGCTCGTCCTTCAGGATGCAGAGACAGGATTTGCACAAAAGCATACACAGGGTTGCACAAGGGCTGCACTTTTTGGACTTAAATATAGATTAAATAATTAACGCATCAAGGACTTGTTTAATCACCTAGAGCATCAGCACTGATGCCAGCAGACTGTTCAAAGCCTGAACCACCCTGGGCAAACCTGGGCAACCTGGCCAGTCTTGGCAGCCCAAAATGCAACTGGAGCCCATCCAAGCAGAGGGGAAGCAGAGCTGGGCTGGAGCCCACACCAAACCAAGCACTGGGAGGCTGCAGCTCAGAGATTATTGTAAAGAAATTAGTCTGCAAGATGTAACCGCTCCTTAAATGAATTTAGCTAAGACAGTTTCAGGGCAGACGTTGTCTTCTGCTTTCATTCCAGGCAAGTTCAAACTAGCGAGAGTTTCAGTTCAACTGCATTAAACAGCAAAATTAACAGCAATTAAACAGCAAAGGAACGAAAGCATCCTGGCTGTGCAGAATAAACTGGCACAGCAAATCTTGCCATCCCAGCGTTCAAGTCATGACAGGGAACTCTGATAGCAAATAAACAATTTGAAACATCAGTGGTCCAGCTGCTCCACAGGGTATCTGCAGCACCACCTCGCAGGAGTCAAACCAAAGAAGAAGGGGGAGAAATGCACGGCCAGGACTCTGAGGAGACTCTATACATTGTAGGGTTAGTAAACAAAAGAAGCAGCAATCACTATAAATAATGCTGATTGCCTGAATGCAGATTGTGCATAGATTTTATCTCCAGGAGGATTATTAATATGTTATGAATTCTTAGGAGAGGCAAAATGGAGCTAATGAGCATTACCCACTCTGTAGGCAAAATTTCAGATAATGAAGGGAACTATATATTAAAATACAATATTTTCAATAACCTGTACTCTTCAAGCCCTGGAAAATACATCTAGTGATTGCTGGAGAGTTGGAACATTTTCCAGTAGGAAAAAGCCGATTTGTTGATCTAAAGCCTATTTATTCCCAAAAGCACATCACTCCCAACAAAACTAATAAAGCTGGATCGGGTGAAGGATGAGGGATTTCTGTCTAAGACAACCAAAGAGCCCAGCAAATAGACTAATAGTGAGATCACTCACCCAGGACATTGGAAACTCTTGTTCAAACCCATTTTCTGCCTCATTTGGCACAACTAAATCTGGGTCTCCAATATCCCAGTTGGGTGCCATAACCACTGGTCTTCTCGGTCAATTTCTGTAGCCAATAATTACAGAATTATACAAAAAGATGGCAATTTCCACCAGGAGACAGTGAAAAATCATGGTCTCGATGTCATTAGCTGGCAGCACAGGCATTCATCTCCAATGCACAGCCCAGGTGTCTGACTTTGGTCCCCAATGGAGGAATCAGCAACTTGAATTCCAGCGTCCTCCATCTCTAAGAAGTACTTGAACTACAGTGGTCAGGGCTTCTGGGTTCTTCCAGGCCGTTTTGTTTCACTTTGTTCATTGTGAAAAACATGGAAAAACTTTGATTTTTCGCCTCAATACATAACTGGTTTGAAACCTTGAAGTTTTGCAAGCGAGAAAAACTCAACTTTCATGATAAATTCCTGAACCAAACCTTCTGACAAGCATATTTGCCTGCTGGGGTCCCATAGGTCTCAAAGACCTGAAAAATAACAGCTTCTGAATTCTGCACGAGGAGATTTATTAAAACTAAGAAGCTAATATCGCATTAGACTTTGGCTCTTGCACATTCGTCTTCAGTATGTATATGCAGGCAATATTTTTTTTTTTTTTGCAGTGTTCCTCTGTTTTAATTAGCAGATATTCCAGAATCAATCACTACTGATTTGTGGCTGACCACAGAAACTATCACATCTGAATTAAGCTCGAAAGTATCATGCAAGATTAATTGTGTCATGAAAGTGTTTAATATTGTATGGAGTTATCAATGCAGCACATAGACACAACCAATTGATCTCTTTGCAGTGATACCATTAAAACTGTCGTGTCAATCTCTCATGCAATTCCCCACACAGAGATATAATGAGAGGGGACAGGGAATCCAGCGTAGCTCCAAGTGCTACCTCTCACATATCCATAACACAGGGGAGAACAATATTATTTAATGACTCTGCAAAAGGCTTGCTGAAGCGCCAGCAGGATGGCTCTCACGACACAAGCAATCAAGTGGCATGTATAAAACAGCCATAGGGAAGATGGAAAAACTGCACACCTGACTTCTGTTATGGAGACATCTTCTAAAAGCCCGCTGTGACATATAAAGCTCTCAAAACAGTCTCGGGAAAGGCTTCACTGCCTGAGTATTATTTCCTGACAAGGCTGTGAATGCTACACAGCGCTCAAAACCCAGAATCACGGTGCTTTGACAGAGCGTAAACCATGGAAATGGAAGATTATCAGTGTCCAGAGTCATTTGTCCAAGGAACCAGGCTCTGATTAATCCCTGGGGTGACTCAAAGTTTAATGACTGAACTGTACTCGAGATCAGGCTGCAATACCACCGGCAAATTAGGTTGGCTGAGAGAAATTTCAGAAAGCAGCCTGGGTCACTCCCTCCTACTTCTCATCTGTTCAGAAAATACAGCTTCTCAACGAAAAGCAAACAGGAGGGAGACCAATAAAATGCAATACAAAATTGAATTTTGAGTTTAGCAGTACGGATTCAGAAATAGAGCAACCGGAGTTTGGGTACCCCAGTCTCCAGCGGAATTGCTTCAGATTTACTCAGATACCTCTTAGCACGCTTTGTCCTACAGCTTAGTTTTTGTCCTACTGCTGACTATAGTGACTTCTCACAACTATAACTGTATCGAGTATGGGAACTTATACCAGTTTATATGGGAATGGAGCCCATTCAATCTGATATTTTACATGTTTCTGGGTAAAGTGTTGAGAAATTGAACCGAAGGAAAAGGGTTTCTCCAGGTAACTGTAGAAGTCCTTGAGACCCCCGTGTCTGGTTTCTGCCAGTGTCTGGTGTAGAATGGGAGTCAACTCATTAGGCTAAACGAGCAATTAGCAAATATTTTGAGAAACTATTGTAGGAAAACATCACTATACACTAGGTCTGTTTCTATAACCTTCTCCGTGGATGTTGAAGATGTGTCCTGGGCTAGGCGGACACTTAGTCTGACCCATCATGGATATTCTTAAATTCTTCCATGCAAATCAATCCTTAAAGGATATAAGAGTGAGGGAAAGTGGAAATAGTCAAGAAATTTCTCTATCCTGGGAATTCCCAGCTCCTCAGACACTTTAATTAGTAGCTGACTGATTTCTTATACAGATCTATACCTTGTGCAGCGAACAGCCCAACGCATCAAAGAATCATAAAAGTGACTTAGTCATCGACCACGAGTTGTATCGAATACAGCTTGGGCAGCTTCCAGTACTCATCTCAGTGCATCAATTGATATTCTGATCCATGAAGTATATGCAGTAGTTAAATCTGTAATTTTCACTGCAGCCTTTGAACTGTTTATGAGATACGATCCTGCTTATTTATGGATTTTTTAATTGCTGCTTTAAATAGAAAAAGTTAGGGAGTCTGGCTGTCAGGAAGACCATGGCCGTCAGTCCACTTGCTCTCAGAGAAGCTTTTATGATGGAATCAGCAACAGCCTTGCTTTCTGTGTAAATGTCTATCACCCTTTCTAAAATGATGGTCACTGGCAACAGTCAGAGTGATCCCATCGATTTAGATGGCCAGAAAGTTGTCAAAGGAATAGGGCACCACTGGCTTAGGAGGCAAGAGGCTTGACTTTTATTCCTACCACCTGGAAAGTCTCGATGAGTTACTCTCTTCTGTTTTGTCTTCCAAAAAAGCTGTACTGAACGCCTTCACTAAGCCTGTTACTGAGACCTCCTATTTTAGTATGAGCTCAATATCTTTTAATGATCTCACAATATTCACAACCATTCTTCTGAATATTAACACAGCTTTTTCTTTCTTCGGGAATGCTAGAACTATCAGCAGCAGCATAGCATAGCCTGCTACTGGACAATTTATGTTTAGGCTATATTTCCATCCTCAGATCTTCAGTCTTTGAGAGCAACAGCTTTAGAAATACCAAGCATAAATCTTAATGCAGTCTTGCATGAAGAGTCTTTTACACTACAGTTAATTAAAGACGTTTAAACCGTACTTCTTCCTCTGGCATTGAGCCTACTCAGTAATTCAAGCAACAGATTCCCTAAATACAGGAGGAGGGTAGCTGAGGTCTGTGTTCTCACCATTTAAATTCATTTTCATGCTGCCTGTAGCGTGTACCAATCTGGACTTTGTAAACAATGCGAACATATAGAGAGCCTCAGACCCCATTCTTCCCCCCTCTCCTTAATGTCATCATATACAGGGGAGGTGTGGTATTTTCATTATGTAGGTGACATTTAATGATCATTTCTGCTGACATTTCTATTGCTTTCCTGGAATGACTACTGTGAGTCCACAGTCTTTTGTTCTCCTTTTCAGCAGCAACCTTACTTTCCTTACAGACCCAGTGTTCTCCTTCTGCAGTGTAAACGTTAATTTATGAAAAAAAACCTGGCCTAGCCTGACTTGCTGGGTTTTTCTTCCCTCCATTGGCATAGTGACTTGCCAAGTAGCTTACATTTTACTTGAATACAGCTGGCAAAGCACTGCCACCTCTGCATCATTATCATGAATGCATGTGGTGATCTCACATGTACCAGTCTCTGCTTCAAAACTTGTGGGTGAATAGAGGTAATTTATCCCAAAGTCTTCTGTGTCAGTGATTGCCTAATTTACAGCGGATCTGTGCACCAAGCAGCTCTCTTTCACTTGAGCGCAGTTGTAGACCATACAGCACTTTAGAAAATCAAAGGTGTCTTCTATTACTCTCTGAATCCTGCTTTAATTTGCAGCATCTACATTGCACCATTAAATGAAAGAATTTATGACAGAGGAGTATGAATAAAAGTAAGTGTGCCTTAAAGGTGTGGGAGTCGGGTAAATCCCTCTAATGTATTACCCGTACCATTTCTTTACTTTCTGGATTTAGGACTTTGCATGTATTAGCACTAAAATTCCTCTCACATTTGATAGCAGCCATGCTTGTAACTTCTCAATTAATTTGTTGCTAACTACCCCCAGTATATTTAATATCAACTCAAGCTAGTATAGGCAATTTTTCATTAAAAGCAAAAATTCATCTGCCCTGATTACAGATTCAGTAATCCCAGATACAGACATCAACTCATTCTTGTTCTCCATCTTTAAGCATCTTTTTTAATTCAGTAGCAATGGAGCACCAGAATATTCTGCTGCTGGAGCATGACAGAGGTCTTGATCTCCTCTGAAAATTAATGAGCCTGGGACATTTTGCTTAAGAGAAGTCGTATCAACCCCACTGCCCTGTCCAGACTCCGCAGTGAGTAACTCCGTCCTGTCTAAAGCTCTGAGTAACCGCACCACTCTCCTGTTCCTGCCCAGAACTCCAGCTGACATCAGCTGCACTGTCCTACCTGTGGAGCCAACTTACACCATTAGTTCAGTAAACAGCTTACTGCCCTACAACTTTGTGCAGTTCTCCTCTGCTGAGGAATGCTATTCTCTTAAAGCAGCTGCAGGTTGGTAGATACTAAACCATATAGCAATACACGTAATCTTGGCAATTCCTCATCAAACATGAAGCTACTGCATTAGGGAATGCTATGCGATACAGTGCAACATGAAATAAATTTCCCAAGGAAAAAAAGTCCATGGCTGGAAGGAAAATAATTCCTGTCTTTTGTGAGGAGCACTCATAATGATACATCTACCTGGCATCCTTAGCAGCCCTCTCCCAGCCCGAGATGTGTCTCCAATGTGACCACAGGGCCACAACTCTCCCACCCTAGCTATGACTAAAATACTTCAGGATTATTTCCTGTAATAAAAACATGTATGCATGTTTCTCATCACCTGTTTCACCTGCACTGACCTGCTAGAAGTAGGTTTTTGTAGCTAGGTGGCCATCTCCTGCAAAGGCTGAGAAGACCGTGGAGCTGTTCCCTGGTGTGGACACATCAATTCCACATGTGCCCAGTGCTTTCAGATCCCTTGATAACAAAATATTGTAGGAACTTGGAAATGGAGGGTCTAGTCTGAACAAAAACTCCACCGCGCTGCTGATTCTCTCCTTCGTCTATGCCACTCAGCTACATCATCCAGTCTGCTTCATGTTCTCACCCTGTTCCATCATGGAGCCAGGGAAGCTTCTTGTCCTTTCTGCTCCCACTAGGAGGGTTCTGCCTCAAGTTTTCCTCTTCTAATTTCACATATTTCAATCCTGAATTTATGACCAATTGTGTCTTCATCTTCTATGTTACTTCTGAACTACAAGTGCTCAAATGTATTGGTACAAAGCCGGGTGTATCAATGTTGTCCTAATCATGACTTTGAACTTTGAATCTGTAAACTTCTTGCCTTTATAACCCCAGTCCTCAAAATCGCTCATTTCCTCCTTTGCCCTTCCTCTGTGCTCATGACAGAAGGACACATTTCTAGGATCAGTAATTTTCACTACTACATTTTTGAGCTCGTTTTCCATTCAGCTCCAGGTCTTTAATATTCTGCCTGTAAGTATTTATACCAAACCCCGAACGTTACTGACACCGGACTAATGAACTTGCAGTTGATTGGATCACTTCCCCCTGAGCTTTCAAACATTCGCATCAGTTGCTGGTTTGCAGTAACAAACTGCTTTCTCCCATCCTTCCCCCCCAGCTTCTGATTTCACGTTCCCTGCTCTGAGGTGGAGACCACATTGTCCTCCCAATTCCTGGGCACTCAGTCACAGTTGCCAAGCTGAAATATTACAGTCTTATGACTCTTAACAGCATTTTCTTTCCAGTAAATATTTGGAAAGTGAAAGCGTCACATGATTCTTAATTCTTTATCAATTACATTTCTCCGCTATTAGAGAGATCACCCCAACTGTAAGTCAGGAGTTTCCCCAAACTCACAAAGTGTCTTTCACAACAACTTCCCCAAAGAGATTTGACTCAAACCAATTTTGTTTTCTCTGACAATGACTTCCTATTCCTTTATTGCCCACTACATTTTTAATTTTAAATACATTTAAACACCATTTCATCATCTGTGCCATCACTTCTATCCTTCATGAACAGTTGATATCTTCCAATAACTGTACTTTCAATAACTCTAAGATGGCTACTCTGCCGTTTTCCTGCTATTTTGTTTTATCTCTCTCATTTCTGTCTTTCCACGATGTGCTGGCATCAGCTCACAAATTGTCCCTCCCTGGATTAGGTAGAGAATTTACCAGACTACAACACTCATCAATATTTATGCTTTCTTCTTTACAGAAAGAGAAGTGTAAAGCAAGTGCTTTATAAAGGCATTTAAATAGTCAAGTCAAAGCAAATAATAATTTTCTGCCATTCAGCTCTCCTGAGACGGCTATTAAAAAGTTTATTCTAATTTACCCACTAACCCACCCTCTAGAGGCAAAGCGGGGCAGGCGATACTCAGAAAGCAAAAGTAAACAATAACTGTTTTCCAAATTAACATATCTAGGAAAACATATACATAATCCACCCAGTTGTGTCTGTGTTAATTAAAGGCTGTGAGGAGCATCAGTATTGGCACTTGGAAGCCTGTAAGAGGTTGATAGCCCCGTGGTATTGCCTGAACTCCTGCATTCGGATCTGGTCATTTAGCTTTCTGCCCTCGATACCAGGAATGAAATGAAATCGTTCCAGGGAGCAGGCAGACTTTTCCCTTCCAGTATTCACTGAAATACAAACAATGTATGTTTTACATATACCCTATTAGTAAACTAGTTCTTCTCCATTTAATTTGGGGAAACAGTTTTTCATCTTAAAAAAAAAAAAAAAAACCACCACGAAAGCACAGCAAAAGCCCTTACTTGGAACAATTAGTTCAATTTCTTCTGACATGGCAGTTCCCAGCACATTGGATGCAAAGCAACGATATTTCCCTTGAAAATTGGTGATGATGCCTCGATTTTGAATCACAAATGTCCCAGAGTTGTTAGATGCAACTATCCTCGGGTCAGATAATAAATCGAAAGGTTTTCCATCCTTAGTCCAGTTAAAGCTGAAAAATAATACAAGAGTTACAAAGGACAGGTCACAGAACTGAGAGCACTATGGTACAAAACCAAGCACAAATACGGCTCCAATAGCCTACTATTAAAATAAAAGGACAAACTCGCTGTAAGAGGAGAGAGTTGCATGGTAAAATGACCACTATAACTTGTGTTAGCTACCGGGCATGTCTCTCCCGTTGGGTGCTTGACTTTTGGATAACTGACTGTGACATGAAATAAGAACACAGAGCTTAGGGCAAGGACCATAAATGAGAGATACCATCTGCGAAAGCAATAGGCACCCAGTGAAAGGAACTAGCAGTCTGTGAAAAAGCTGTGTCTGTAGGAGAGGTGGTACTTGGGACTGGCAAGGGTCGACAGGAGCTCTCCTCAACATCTACAGGAGGTACCATGGTTGAACCCAGGAGAAACCGAGATAACTTGACTGAGAGGGAAATTTTTCCCCATGAGAACAGTCAACCATTGGAATAATCTCCCCAGGGGAGGGGTTGACTCTGCCACATTGGACACCTTTAAGACTCAGCTGGACAGGGTGCTGGGCCATCTTGTCTAAACTGTGCTCTTGCCTAGAAAGATTGGATCAGATGATCCTTGAGGTCCCTTCCAACCTGGGATTCTATGAGTTTCTCCTGGTCTTGACTTAGAATCACTTGTAGTTTTGATGCTCCTGGGGTGTGATTTTGATGAATGCTGAAGTACTGGTCATAGTTTACGTATCTGGAAGTCTCAGATGGACAGATCTCCAGAGGCAGTTGGAAATTACAGTGTTATATGGATTTAGTGGAGCAGGTACTTTTTTCAACATTTTGTAACGTTTTAAGAGAATAAATTAACATTAGAAGAAATGTATGTTTTGGCACTTGACTGAGGCAGACCACCTTGCGACTGTATGAAGAGGAATACAGGCTCCTATTGCCTAAGCAGCTCTATCACACACATTTAAATATACCAGAAAACTTTCCATTGATCTACTGACGAGCAGCAAAAAAAAGAAAAACTACAGCTCTCCATTCAGAGCCCGAGTAAAAAGGATCAAATCATCTTTATATAAGAATAACAATTGCTTTTTTTTAAGCAAGTTTAAATTGTGTTGCAGGGAATAAGGAAGAATTAAAGCGTAAAAATGACATGCAAACCAGCTATTAATTTAGTCTGTACACCATCCAGTGGTGAAAGCCTCAGAAGGAGCTTTTACTATGTTATTATTATAATTTTGTTAATCACATTTTCATTAAAAATCTTTTCCCATTTTTCATTGGTGTAAAACATATAAAGCTCATCTTTGGATATTTATTTGAATAACTCCTTATGTGTATATTTGTAACATCACCACAGCCACGATGATGTCAGGTACAGACAAGGCATCTGATAAAATGCAAATGTGATCTCTGAATACACGGTTTAATGTGCTTGGTATTTTTAGTGTTGCTGTGGAACAGGCAGAAGAACAGCTGGGACCCTTTGATTACTGTTACGCACCTCCTATCTTTTCCAGCGTGGCCCAGACAAGCTCTTTTAAATCATGGGGTGAACTTAGCACATGGTGGAGAAACAGAACATCTCCCAACAAGAAAAAGGCATGTTGATATCTATCCACAGTGAGTAGAAGCTATCAAGCAACAAAAGCTAGATGGCCTAAATGGAAACCCAAACCTTAACCTCGCCTTATGGTGATGAGCAGGTTACTGCACAGCAGCAATTCCCCCCCCCCTCAAAAACAGAACGGTGTTTGGCAAAAGCAAAAAGCAAACTCAATTTCTGCTTGCTTCTCCAGGTGAAAGCAATACTCACGTGGGCTGTGGGTTTCCTCTAGCTTCACATTTAATGGTAAAGTCCTCATCGAAAGGGTAGGCAACCTGGGTGTGAGATTGCTCTGTGATTGTTGGAAGCTGCACAACTGAACACAAAGAAGCACCGGGTTAAAACGCCATTCAAGCAAATCTGCGCTCCACTCGGGTCGTTCCTTCAAAAGGGGCAAGGCCAGGATTGCCTTACTCCTGCAAAGAGTGAGGCTTGCCTTAGAATAAAAGGACGACGATCATCATCTTCCTGGCATCGACAATACTCTCTCCTCCCCAAACTGACCACTGCCACGGCCTCGGCAGCCAGAGGAAGGCTGGACAGCACTGACTGTTCGGACAGGCACGCAGGGGCATCACCGGTGCATGCTTCCATGCATGACCAACCCACCCAGGGCAGAGGAGAGCTGAGGCCATGCTAAAGCCAAAGCACGGCTGTGTAGACTGGTAAATTTATTCAGCAGTGAAGTCAACAACTGGCTGTTTAATCCAGACACATGAAGTAGCGAACTGCTACCTCCGTCCTGGATAGAATTGCCAGGCAATCCATGGACTGCAAAGATGGCTTAACACCCCCTCCAGGGTACGCAGGGGAAGAGCCGTTACCAGTCACACGGTCACGCAATGATGTTTCACTAACTTTTTTTTTTTTTCTAAGGGAATTAAAGTGTTGCGAATGTCTGCGTAGCAGAGCCGCATGAGGGAGATTGCTCCCCGCAGCGGAGCTAGGGATAATAGGATCATCACATGTTATAAACAGCCAGGAAGAAAATTAACTTGCTCTTTGGTTTCTCTTTTAAGCCCAAGAAGCTCAAAGCTGCAGCGAAACGTGGTGTCTTGCCATACCGTGTGGTCTCAAAGCTGAACACTTCCAAGCCCACCAGCTTGACTGATCAGACATAATTCCTTTTTATTAAAATATAAAATGCTTCATTAAAGCAAATTAAGGGCTAGATGGTTCCCCCGTGTAGGTACTTCAAAGCAGTGGATGCCCAGACAGTTTGCCCTGCACCTTACAGTCACAGCCCCACTTTTGCTTTATTGAAACACAAGGAGCCGCTTCCTCTAGAAAATTTCTACTTCCAAATGCTGTTGAACAAGTTCAGATAGCTTTAGAAAAATATCTCACAAAGCTGCTTGATTGCCTTCTCCTTTGCAGCCAGGGCTGTTGGCAGACTCCGGAGCGCTAACAGCTCACAGCGGGTCCGCACGATGCCCTGGAACTGGCTCGTGTCCTGCTCTGAGCCTACAGCACCCAAAGCCCCACAAAGAGCCTACATTTCTTTTTCCTTAGGTTTGTATATTTATTTATTTATTTTCCCCCACCATAACTCACTCAAACCCCAATATTGTTGAGTTTTGCTTTGTTGTGGCTTCCCCCCCCAAAAAAAAATCCCTGTAGTTTGTAATCCTCCTGGTCCATTTATGTCTGAAAAGCACAAAGCTTGGGAGGTCTGGGCTGTACTCCAGGCAGTGGGGTCCACTGGCTTTTACTGGAGTGTCCCCTGGGAGCCTCATCCCGTATTTTACACGTGGCCTGAAACCACACCAGCCGTGTAAAACCGGCAGTTTGAATCCATCGCAGCCAGAGAGGGATAAAGTGGGGGCTCCCTCGGGCGGCACGCGAGGCGTAGGAAATACTTCTCTGGGGACTAATGTACGCCCCGAGACATACACCTGCTCCTTGGCCAGAGCGAAACGGCGGCTTGCAAGACAAGTAAGGAAGGGTATGTGTACATCAAACAAGCTTCAGGGAAATGCAGAGCCAAAATGAGGAATTTAAGTGAGCCAAACCCTCGGAGCAAAGCGGTGTGGGGGATCACAAACGTAGATATATGTTACCAGACAAGTTTACTGCTACATTTGAACAGGTCCAGACAAAGTAGCTTATGTTTTTATCACATCGCAATTTCCCAAAGGCCTTGTTCTGGCAGAATTAAATTCAAAATGGAACAACGGAAAAGCAGGATTTAATACTTTTTTCTTTAGGGAAAGGTTAAAAAAGAAAAAAAAGATAGCAAAACAAAACAGCAAAGTGTTCAGTAAATAGCTACAACTCACCTGATAATGGTATTTCAATAGCTGCTGCCAAACTCAATACAAAGAAAAACAGGCATATGGTGATGCCTTTTGTGCTTAATAGCATCTCCATCACTCTTCTGTAAACAAGGAGTCCAAACAGAACGAGAGATACCTTCTGCTTCCTCTCACCGTCACCTCAGATCAGCTGTAAAGATGGGAAATGGGAAGCCTAGTGAGGAGAAGAAACAGCCATGTTAGCCTGCAACATTAACTTGGCTCTAACAAGGTTACTAAATTCAAGCACTGCTTCAGGATTTGCAGCTAAATTGCAAATTGCACTAAGTGGTACAATTTCCTCTCCTCTCTCCCCACCCCCTGGCTTCAGGAAGGTCCTCTATTAAATTTCTAACAACAACAAAAAAATAATATCTGCACAAAAGTACAAATCCATTCTGGCACAGAAGTATAATTATTTTTTTGTTTTGCCATTAAAAGTAGGGATGGTTTAAAAGATGGCATATTTGTAATCATTCCAGTTCATAAATTTTTCTAATGAGAGTTGTGTAAGTCGGAAAGTAATGTAACAGATCTAATGAGAGAACTTTGGTACGCTAATGACCTTGTTCATAAATCTCAGATGCTTTTTATCTTTCGTTTATGTTTAAAAAAGGGCACAGTCTAGTTTAGCTCATTAATAAGGACCAGAACACGAAACCTTTGCTTTCTCCCCATAATCCCAGAACTACTACACATAGGTTTAACACAATCCATCACGCATCCTCAGGTTCCGTGTTGCAAGGCAAAAATGTCAGGTGGCTGCCAAAAGGAGACGTACTCAGCTCTAATGAACTTTTAAGGGTCATTTACAGAGAAGTAAAGGAGAGAGAATTCTACCAACATGGGTGTAAGGAGGACTGCAGTCCTCAGCATCATTCACGGTGTCTCAGCGAAATATTAACCGGTACAAGACATGGTTTGGACCTGTGCATCTTCTCACACGTAGCACTTCCAGGATACCAGTCTCAAGAGAATTTAGACCTCAGCTGTCAATTTTGCAAGAGCAATTTTCAAGACCAGGCTACGATGTTGGAGGCAAGGACGAATGCACCAGCAGCCCGTCCCGTCCCGGCGAGCTCGGATTCAAGCCCCGGAGTTCACAAGCAGGGCCGTACAACCACGGCAATACATTTCCAGGCTAAGCCTGGCTCGCACACAGCTCTTGTATCGTTGCACATACTCCCCCGGTTAATCCACGGATCAGAAAAGCAATCCTGGGGTCACCGAGAGCAGTTGGCAGGCGGGACCTGGGCAGGGCGCTGGGGATGCTCGCCCCTGCCCAGCACAGCTGGCTGCAGCTGGAGCAGAGGCAGCCCCCAGCCACGCAGCCCAGGTCCATCACGTTTTGCTCCTGATGGTTGGTTTTCCTGGACCTCTACAAAACAGAGGCACGAAGCAGAGATTTCCCGTTTAGCCAGCACGCTCCCTCTCGCATCTGCTCTGGGAGATGAGCAGCAGCCGGTGCTGTGGCCCATCCACCAGAGGCATTAGCAGGATCATTTCTGTTCACTCGGTCACCGGTTCATGAAAACTTTCTGGAAGTTAACATCTTTGAGACCAAAATCCCTGGGTGAAGATTGAAATTGGCCAGCGAGGGGGCAAGAGACAGACACGATAATCACATAAGCCTCATTTCTTTAGAAATGAGGCTAAAAAACAGATGTCTTATAAGTATCTTAGGCACCAAGTGTTCACTGATGGAAGAAGCCGACTAATCTGCTTAGTGCCTCGCTCCACAGAGGGGGACGGCGCAGAAGGGCACTGGAGGGGACTGGGAGCTGCTGGCTGAGCTGCCCATCCCCAGGTTGTGTCTGGGTGCAAATCAGGCAGAATCAGGCAACATCAGTAAGTTCTGTTTTGTGGCAGTCAGTATTTCCCTCAGTTGGATTTCTCCTAGCTCTGATTTGTGAGCAACAGACCTTTCCAAACCTCAGTTCAATAAAATCTGGGCTGTATCATGGTGGGGGGGTACCCACGGCCGCAGAGCAGCCCCAGCCAGCAGCTACCTGATGGCTGCACAACTCCCGTCACCGCAGGACTGGGCTTTACCTGCTCCTGGCAGACACTCAGCTCCAGATCTATCTGTGTCATCGACGGTGAAGCAGATGCTCTGCCAGCAAACCCTCGAGCCACACGATTGCAATTTGAGCTCATAAAAACCTGACCAGCGTTGCTGCCTGCAGATGGTCCATGAGCGGTGGCGAAGCCCTCTCCTCCCCACGTCTGCTGGCAGCTCTGGGGCCCGGAGCAGCCCGTGTCAGGATGCCAACCGGAGGAAGGGGAGCTAAAATTACCGGAGGTGCGCACTTGCTAAGGTTGCAGGCTGAGGAGTAGGAAGTCTCTTTTTATACGGACGTTACAGAGCATTGCATAGATTCAGATCAAATTCAGGAAAACAAACGGAAGCCAGCTTGATTCCTGAACCAAACCCATGAGCTCACGTTTTTTTCTTTTTTTTTTTTTTTTAATAAAGTGACAGAGAGCAAAGAAGAAATGCACTAAATAAAAAGGCTATCCTTTACGGTGTGGTACGGCATGACCGGCCTCTGCAGGCTGCTGTAATTAGTCAGTCTGTCTAGCGCCTCGCTCGTCTTCCCTGTGTTGAATACTAATGCAGGGGGCCGACGGCACCGGCATTTGGAAGCAGCGAGCTCTTCCGGAGCGATGGCGCTGGACTTGGGCACGGCAACCGGCTACTTCCAAAGGCCGCTTGGAAACCTCCCTGCAGCTGCATTGAACCTCTGCCATTTTACTCTGTTTCCACGAGGTACAAACCCTGGGGCGATCTGAATTAAGCAACAGTATCCTTGCAGAGGTATTTACCTGGTGATAGCTATCCAGCAAGATAAGCCTCCCGTCCATACATTATATATATATTACCCCTAATGGAGCAGCAGAGATGTTAACGTGGCTGTGCTGGTTGCAACAAGCTATCGTGGAAGGCTAAAACTCAGT
>NW_009260758.1:2239631-2244378 GCF_000687185.1 Egretta garzetta
CTGTGCTGGACAGTGCCGGTCCTCAGCGGATGGACAGGTCGAGATGTACGGCCTCCCCGCAAGGAGACCCGTGTCAAGCGATTAACCTTATTTAAGGTGATGTATAGACAGGGCTGCCAGGCGCTAGGCGTTTCGTATGGCTGTCACGCGTTTGGCTGTCCTACCAAGCCTCAGGCCCACAGCTCAGCTGGAACTCAGAGTCCCTGATTAAATCACCCACCTTCCCTCTCATCCCCAGCACCCAAACAACCCCGAGCGCCTTCCTAAATGAGCAATATCACCCATCCTCCAGACACCTCATCCATCCCAGCCTTAAACGCAGCCGTGTACCCAAACTTCAGACAGCATCACCTTTCGCTCCTATGATGATTAAACTCCAAACCCAAATTTCTCATCTTCTGCCAGTTCGTAGCGTCTAACTGCCGAAGTAATTTGGAGAAATAAATGAGGAAGCTGCACGAGCATTTGGCGGCTACAGGCAGGTTTCGGTTTCACTGGTGCCAAAGCGCAATGCTCTCCTGGGGTCCCGTAAGTGCCAGAGAGCAACTTGCAAAATCTTGTCCTTGGTAAAAACATCAGCTCTACTCTCCAAGCCAGCGTGCTGGATCTGGCTCAGAGCTTGTTCCGAACCCCTGCTTTTTCCCAGGAATCCCACATCCTCCTTTGTTCTCACATGGAGTCGGCTGCGGCATCCCTTGCACCGGGGAGGGGGGCAGACGCTTACCGAAGGGAACCTTTCCTCGGCACAATGAATGAACATGTACGGTACAACAAATGTTACATTTACGATCCCTTCTCTTCCTTTTTCCTCCCCCCCTGCCTCCCTCCTTCCATTTCTATCCTTATGTTCGCTTTTCTCCGCCTGGGGCTGAAGTCAAGTAATTTGAATTCACTGCAAATACTTATCTGTAGTTCCTTACCTGCAATTCATTATTTACTGTGCTGTTCAGTTAATAGTAAATACTGATTGCTCTAAGGACAGCTCATTTGTTTGTTTAATGAGCTGCCTTTAACTTACAGTGAGCAAATCTTTCAAAATATCAGTATTTCTAAGGAGCAATGCAGTTCCAGATTCTTTTATTGTATACCATTGCCTCCAGAAGCATGTAATAAAAATATTGGACAACGAAACAAGAAAAAAAAATTAAATTTCCATTTATCTCATCAACCTAGTGAACAATTTTCCCTATATGTAATTACTACATTAAAATTGCTCATAAATAGTAGCAGGATGACAGCCAAAATTCCCAGATTACTGGTCTACTGCTTCCAAGAGAAATTATACTGCACTGCTAAATACGGCATCAATCTCAGCTATTTGGTTCCCTCTTAAAATATGGAAGATTGGGTCTTGTATAAGTCCTGTACAGCACAAATATTCATAAACTTACTGAATTCCCACAGCTAAATACTGGTACATTTCTGGGCTGACCTTTTCATTAGCTAGAATCAGATTTAATTTCTCAGTGACATAGACGTTACAGGATTGTTAAATAAAAGCCATTGGTAATTAGAAATTACAGCCTTCGGTGTGGCCCCAGCTACAGAATAAGAGAACAGAACTCTGGAGAAAAAATGCTGCCTGGTACGAGAAATAAAAATTTGGTTATTTAATTATACCGCATGTTGCAAGTTAAGGGACTATATAACACAGGAGCTTAATTAAGTATTCTCGTTCTTTCTCAACTGCAGTCACAGAAGAAGAAAAAAATCTGACACAGGGACAAAACCGCCCCCCATCTCAAACCAGCAGCACTCCCTGCCCAGCCGAGGGTGATGGCTGGATCGCAGCCACAGCTGACGGACGCCTTGCGAAGCCCATCACGCCTGCCCGTGCCCCGGCGAGCCCCAGGCGGTGGGGTTGGTATTGGGCTTGGTGAGCACCTGTGCTCCAAAAGCAATGCCTCTGCCTCCATCCCGGCACAGCTCACAGCCCAAGGTCAGCCTGGACCCGGCGGCTGGGCCGGCAGCTCCCACCAACCCACCTCTCCGGAGGCCAGCTTCCTGGAGCCCGACTACCTTTGAAGGCCTCTTTGGTGACGCTGATGGTACGAAACCCAGAGAAGGTGAGACTCGATCAAAGATCACAGTGAGCGACCTTGGGTGCTGAGGAATTTGAGAGCGGAGGGCAGCAGGGATGCTCCACCTGCCTGTTCCCACCCTTGCTGCTCCGAGCTGCACGCCCTAGTTGAGGGGATACTGCAGGTGACACCTATAATGACAAGGACTTCTGCTCAGAAAGTGTTCATCTCCACCCCAGTGAGCTTCCATGCCCATTTCTCCCCTCCGCTACTGAGCCTTCCAGCAAATGGGTGACAAAAACCCCTCAGGAGGCAAGGAAATGTGTTCAGCATGGGACAAAATGGTCCCATAGCAGCTCCCAGAAGAGCGGCCACGGTCCCCTGGGGTACAGGCAGAGCCCCAGGGAAGATGCAGCATTAATCACCTCTGTGCTTTTCCACACCGCAAGTAGGAATACCTCCCTGCTTCACTAATTAGCTAAGAAAGATTGAGATTTAGGCTAGTAAAACCTGAAATCTAACGCTACAGCAACAGTATTTATGCAGCTATAGTTGGTTGGGTGGTTGGTTCCCCCGTGAACCCCCCCCACAAGCAGAGTAACTCATGTGTTTGGAAAAGATGAGAAGGAATATTCATAAGGACCCATCATTTTACCTCAGCTGTCAATGTTACGCATAGCTTTTCACCTAAAAGCTTTTTGACATCTCAGTGTTAGTACCAGGGAGAAGATAACCTTCACTTGACTCTACCCCGATCACCTATTTTTGGATGTTGCCGGTTCTCAGAAAAGCAGCGCATGATGCATATGCTGGAGGTGATTAAAATAATCATCCAAATCAGAAAAACGTTCTTCCTTCCGTGGTAAAATATTTCCAAATAGACTATAGCACATAGGCAAGAGGATGATTTTTTTTTTTTTTTAGATGCAATTCCGCTCTCAGGAGAAGTCTATGCATTATTTAGCTTGCCAAGGGCTTTATAAACATTACTGGGCAGCACACGTAAAGTAAAAGTTTTCAGTGCAGCTCAACAACTTCAACATTATTTCACAAAGTGTACGTGTTTCAAATATGATTGCAACTATTATGCCTTCCCAATTTTATAATCCATCTATCTTTCAGTTTCTCAAGCCACAAAAAAACCCTCTAAAAATGTGATGGAATGAATATAAATAATAAAGCAATATGTACACAAGGCCGTGAAATGTTTTACTGCAGCACAAGCAGCAGTAAAACATTCGATTCAATAAACAGCGTAAGTATTAGAATTAATTTCCCTGGAATGAGGTTTTAAGAAATAAGCAGGGATTTGGGGAGCTCAGCTTGTCAGGTTTTCAGGAAGAGGAGTCAGACGTCGGCCGGGCAGGCATCTCCCCAGGCAGGCAGCCCCAGCGGGGTGACGGCTGGTGCCTGTCCCCGAGCCATCGCTCTGCTCCCGCCCGGCTGTGACCGACATCTCAGTTAGTGTGTGCTGATTGTGTGGAAACTCAATTTATGCCATTTCTGTCTGAGATCTACCCTGAGCTGAGTGGAAGCTGAAAAGGCGTACGAGCACCTCCCCAGCCCCAGGAGAAGGCAGCCAGCACCAGCTATCCATTTTTGCAAATACTCCTTATCTAACTCCCGGCTGTTACCAACAAAACCCTAAAATGCAATCCCCCTGAAGCCTCAGCAGGTTGCACCCTGTACTCTCAAACCATTTAAAAGCCAGCTATAAATGAATAACGATTTCTCTTGGTCATCACTCTGCCCATATAATGGCACAGCACCTGACAGATTTGATTTAATTTGTTTCATACATCTAGGAGCAGAAGAGGTGTACTACTAAATCACAGAGCACAAGGACCGTATTTCGTAAAGCCTTGCGTGTCTTTTACACACGCACGATGATTGAAAACTAAAGAAATGTGGTTTCCCAATCAGTACAAATGATCTGCTCGTCAGGAGCTGTCTGCTGACACTCGCCAATGTGAAGCCTCCTTCCTAGGATCTAGAGGTACTTGAGAAGAACGCGAGATCTTCAGCTTTTCCTGAAAAAAGATAAATAAATGGATTCCCTATTGTCATCTCACTAATATGATTCATATAAACTAGATGATATGATTTTTTTTTTCCTTTTTTTCTTTTTCCCCTTGCATCTTCCAACATGCTCCGTTGGATGGCTCCTTTCAAGTCAGCAAGAGTTTGGTTTTTAAAAACAGTGTGGAACTGAGCAATGTTTCTGGCAACACATGATATTTAAACTTGAAAAAATAATTTGTCACTACCCATTTCGGTCTATCTGCTCAACGCATCTAATGTTAACTGGACTTGACTTAGCCCAGCAGAGAATCATTATAAACTTCAAGTCAAATCAAGCAATCTTAAATAAAACTCCCTACTTTTGTATCTGCTTCCTGTGGAAGTTTATGTGAGTGAGCTTAAGACCTGGAACATTTGATAAAACAACCAACTTAACACAAATTACGCAACTGCTGAAAACAAAGTTCACTTTTGCAGCTGTGGATATTCATAAGGGAAACCTACTCAAAAAGTAGTAACCTTGCAAAGACGATCAGGAGACCAGATACACCAGCCCCATCAGATTAGAATCATAGAATCGTTTGGGTTGGAGAAGACCATTAAGCTCCCCCAGCCCAACAATTCCCCTACCCCTGCCATCCCACCACTAAACCCTGTCCCTAAGCACCGTCTCTGCCTGGCTGTTAAAACCCCCCCGGGATGCG
>NW_009260758.1:2244573-2266832 GCF_000687185.1 Egretta garzetta
GCCTCCTCTGCTCCAGGCTGAACCCCCCCAGCTCCCCCAGCCGCTCCCCAGCAGCCTGGGGCTCCAGACCCCTCGCCAGGTTGGCTCTGCTGTAAGCTCAAAACGCCTCTGAGTGGCACTTGTAATAGACTCAAAAGAAAATCCAGCATGGAAATCAATACCTGGTTTAGCCTTTTCATAACCAAAGAAATAAATGTTAACTCTGAACAGTACATTGTTTATGATGAATACGTCATTAAACTTTAGTTATAACATTATTGACACAGCACTTACAAGTAAATTGAGATAACCATTGATGTGGTTATTCCTACCATTAGGAGCACATAAACCTGAATACCCTGCAGCCAAATTCCACCATTATGGATGTTCTTAAACATGTGAATAAATACAAGCATCTGTATTGATTTAAAGAGAACAACGGTGCTTAACAGCAAGCGGGACACCAGGTCACACTGAAGTCGCTCTGGCTCAGCCCTCTGGATGGGGCAGGCACAGGTAAGCGGCAGAGGGAGAGCAGAAGGATCCTCTCTGGTACATGCACCCTCCCCACCTCCTGTAGCTGCTTGGGGACTTCCTGAGCCAGATGCTGCATCTAACTTTTGTCCATAATAGCTACCGACGGGCTTTATCTTCCATAAATTTAAGTACCTTTTTCTTTTTTCCTAATTGATGATATGCTTTGACCTCCATCACCTGAGATAACGAGTCCCTCAACATGTGTTGTGTTAACTTTGCTGCTTAATAGTCTCACTGGCCCTCCTTGACTTCCTACGGGTCCTCCCCTCCGCATCACTGGCGATTCTGCAATTCCCCGTATCCCCCCTTTGCACTCCCGTTACCAAACCAAACCCCACCAGAGCACCAGCTTAACCGGAGCCCGCGCAGGCGCTGGGGTAACTTAGCTGCCTGGCTTGGTCTCAGGTCCTGCTTCTCTGGCCATCCTCATAGCATGGAAAATTGTTCTTTCCCCAGTTCACTTTTGGAGTAGGTCAACTGGGCAGCAATTCTGAGCAGTGGGAGCACTGGGCCACTGCAGCAGCTCCTGTAACGGAGGAGTTCAGATCTGCAGGCACAAACTTAGTCTTTCCTTGATACCAGTCCGTATCTTTGCATTCACCTCTTTCGAGCCTTCTTCCAGTTCTACTGTGGCAGCAATCTCTCTTTCAGGAGAAAATCTGGATTTACCATAGCGTACTTGAGCTGTATATACCAGATCCTTGCAGCATAAATTGCTTGCATTTTGCAGACTTCCGATAAATATACAATTATTTAATGAGCAAGTTTCTAAGGTGTCTAAAGTCAAGTTAAAAATACCATGATGAAATTTTAAATTATATTTCTTCATTGCACTATAAAGTGCATTTTGCATAATACTTCCACAAGTCACCATAAAATAAGGTTCCTGGCTTTATATATATGCACATTTACAGATGTAAGAGCAGTCTAATCCCCCCACGTCTATCTGCTGTATCTCCTTTTCTTGAAGGTATGGCCATACGACATTCATTCACTTGTTCACCAATGAAATCAGAGAAATTATTCCAGCACATGGAGATAACATTGTAGCAGAGGAATATTGTGCGCATGGCTTTTTTCACAGACCTGCAAATATGCAACGACCATCGCTCCCCCTGGCTGGGAACAAAGCGGCACAGATTTGAGCTTTGCAGATGCATCTGAAAGCACACCAGACGGGTACAAATTAAACTATTGTCGGAGGCTTTTGCCATTATATATTTCCTTGAGATACCACATCTCCTAAATGAGCTTACCACATTTCTGGCTGCAACTACTCTGATATTAATTGAAATTTTCATCAGTGATTAGCATTGCAGCTCATAGGTCAAGCACGAAGCATCAAACAAAGTACAGTAGCAATGGGGCTGGATGGCTGGCAACGACGGCATGTTGGCCACGCTGGAACGACGGCATGTTGGCCACACGCAAAGGAAAGCGGAGCAGGTTGCATTTTGTTTCCGGATGAGACTGCTAATGACAACCTCCTCCAAGGGAGGCAATGCAAATTCTCCTGAATTTCAAAATGAATTTGCAGCAAAGGCGCTTTCTTCTTTTGTCCGCTCATTCTCCCTCTTTCAAAGCACGAAATGATAGCAAAACCAGGAGTTTTCTCATGTTAAAAACAACAGACAATTGCGTTCCTGTAAAGCAACACCTCCTAGGAGAGATCCTGCCTCACCTTGAAAATCTCTCCTGAAAACCAGCTCATGCCACAGTTAGTTTTAGCCATTCCAGCTCCTGCTCGGCAGCACACGGTTCAGTGGACACAAAGCCGGGCAGAGCGCTATTGAATTGGAAATGTGGGCAGGGGATCTGCCAGGCAGAGCTCCTTGCAGGCCTGGAGTCTAACGAGCTTGTTCATTTGGCATAAAGCTCAGTGAAAACAGCACATATCCCCCTCCCAAAGGCACACGCACGGGCTCCTCGAAAGCCTGCCGGGGGAGAAATTCTGCACTCTACCAGACAGTAAAGGAGGGGGGAAAATTTAGAGCACCCAGCACCTAATGGGCTCCATTCGAGAGCATGGCACGCTCGCAGAGCGGGAGCCATCCCTGTGCCAGGAAAATCATCTGACAGTGATAGAAACCACTGCAGGGCAATGAGGGTCCCACTCCGTGTCAGTGATTTTCACAGCATGGGTTTGTGTTTTCTTGTGAGTTCCCTGTGCTAGTAGCAAGGTGACAATGTGAGCAAGGAAAAACAAAAGAATAAAAAAAGGGGTTTAATTGCACATGAATTACCTCTATGAACAGCAGAAAAAAAGCTACTATTCCCACTTGACCATTAGGGATCAATTTTTCCTGATGTATCCCAGACAGGTAAACTCAATCACAATGTACAACACTGGTGAATACTGTCAAATATAAAAAGAAAATGACAACTAAATCTGAGCCCACGCTTCACCCGTGCCATGCGAGATGCACGCTCACAGCGCTTCTCTCCCTCGCAGACTCGGGGGAGGCTCAGCGTTCCCAAGATCCCGAGAGGAAAATTCTGGCAGGCTTCACACATGAAATCTTAAAGCCAAAGAAAAACTAACATCAAAACCGTAGCAAATCTCCTTCTAGATCAATGTTATTCTTGTATCTCAGCACAGCAATGCTACAAGACAGTGAAAGTCATCGGGGCGCTGCGTGTTTCTAATTTAAATTGCAGTCAGCAACTCATGACGACGGAGAGTTTCACGGCAAGCAACCTCGGGTACTTTCTGCCTTCCTCTGATTTTTCCACCTTCTGTGCAATAAAAGAGATTAGCTCTTCCAGCTTTGTGGAGGATCTCACAACGCTTGCTTTTCCTGATAAGTCAAGGCCATTAAGCTTCCAACATTTCCCACGTTACCAGAGATACAAGGGATTACTTAAAAAAAAAAAAAAAAAAAAAAAAACAAAAAAAAAAAAAAACAAAAAAAAAAAAAAACAAAAAAAAAAAAAAACAAAAAAAAAAAAAAACAAAAAAAAAAAAAAACAAAAAAAAAAAAAAACAAAAAAAAAAAAAAACAAAAAAAAAAAAAAACAAAAAAAAAAAAAAACAAAAAAAAAAAAAAACAAAAAAAAAAAAAAAGGAGTGAAATATAATAATTTAACCACAGACGCTGCATGAAAGCATTTAAGAATACAAATTAAATACCATCCATGTCACTGCAGGACAAATTCTGAAATCCTGGCACGCCCTGCCTGGACAGGGTGCACCTCCTCTCGGTTTGGGTATCTTGGTTTGCTTATAGAGGAGGATCCACACTTACCAGTGGGATTTGCACTCTACCCAAGGAAGAAGTACCAGAGGAATTTACTTCGGGCAGTAAGTGCAGGATTTGGCCCAGTTTATGCATTAGGAAGTCTAAGCACTAGAGCAAACATGAGAGCGTAAGAGAGGAATGGACATCTCATCCTGATTCTGCATTTCCTACTTCCCTTGTGTTTACCTTAGATGCTGGAATCTACAGTAATTTCCTTTTTCCATGAACAACTTTACAGCTAAAAAAACCCCAATAAGCTTAAAGAAAAACACACATGCACAAGCCCAGCCTACATGCAGGAGATGCTCTTGTTTCACCTGTGTTCTTTAGGAGCCGTTATGATCCCAGCGGAGGCATATGAGAAACTGATGGGACAAGTTTTTGGCTGGGATCTCCAGGGAGGAAAGAGTTTATAATCTTAATGGAAGTACCTGAGACATTCTTCTAAGTAGCGTAACGCTAGAATTTATCTGGTCATCATTTTGTTTCAACAGCTTCTGTTAATGGAAACGGTTTTTACCAAGGCTTTCAGGGGAACTGAGTTGTTGATAAGGTGAAGATTGTTTCTGAGCGTGGGCAGCTCTTTTCTGCACTCACTCATGTCGGTTTACCAATGTAAGAGAAAAGCGGCATTCAAAACGCTTCGGACACCCATGATTTTTTAGCTGCAACAGTTGCTTCTCTCTGTTAGTGCCTTTTCTCAGAGCACTGAATCAAAACATCAACCGACTAAACTGAAGACAGTTAGCTGACAATATACTGAATATATCTACTGTAGCTGGGAAAGAAAGGGAAAAGACTTTGTAATTCTGTTTCTCTCTCTCTCTCCCTTGGATCCACGTTCAGCATCCCTTTCACTACTGGTAAGAAGCTGAGAAGTAGCCGTCAGTGACTGCGTTATTTTCAGGTGATCACAGAGAGGACGTTCAATCTGACAGATCACATGCACACAGGTATCGTAAGGAACAGTTGATCTTTAGAGATGCAATGTGACTCCAATCAGGTGACTGAGCAAAGAACAACAAGGAACCAAAACACGCAGCACGCACACTCTCCAGACAGTCTAAAAGCCTTGCGATGCATAAGATTACTCACCTATTTACGAAGTACCAGGAGAAAAGAGAGCCAAAGAAAATTGGGCAAAACCAAGCCCATTCCCTCAGCTAGCTGGTGGGAGTTTGGTAGAGTATCTCCCAAGACCAAGTATGGTTTAGAAACAACCCGCAGGCAGTGCCCACCAACTACACAACTGTAGTTAATCATAGAATGTTTTGGGTTCGAAGGGACCCCTAGAGGTCATCTAGTCCAACCCCAGTTACATCACTGCTTTTCCAACCCCAGTTACATCACTGCTTTTCCTTTCTCTTTACTTCTGGTGGTTTGCTTTCCATGGGAATGGTAAAGCGCATGCACCTAAACTACACCACCAAATATTAAGTCCTTGTTCCAAAAGCTGGGGCTGCTGCCAGTTCCCCGTGCTGTGACTGCACAAACACCAAGCACAAGCACACGATATTTTCTCCCACCCTATTTTTGAAAAACGAGAACTCCATCTTGCTGGAAATTAAAGTAAATAACATTAAATTAGAAGCACAACAAACATCAGGAGGGGAAAATTCTGCTCAAACGGTTAAAATCTCTTAAAATTAGGCGACACTGTAAGGAGAATCCTAATGCTAAATGTCAAACACGCAGAGCCGTGGTCTTCATTACCCATTCTGCCCATAACACGATGTTCTTCAGAACAAGTGTGACTTTTGCTCTCCCGGCTGCAGGTGTATCGCACTAATCAATTACATGCACGTTGAGAAAAAGCGCTCTCCATGTCACACACATGAAAACTGTATTATACACTTCATACCGAGCTTCTACTGCATCATGTATGGCGTTCTACCTTTTTCTTAAAAAAAAAGAAAAGATGGAGAAATCGCAAATCCTGTTGGTCATATTGGGGTTTATCTCATTTGTATTGTATCATGTGGATCGATCCACTTTATTGCCCTCTAATTGGTATCTCACATAACTGATTATGCACCTTAGAAAGACCAACCAGAAAATGGCTAAGAAAACCAGAGTCAGTCATTAAAAAGATAAGAACTGCACAACACCTTTCATACACTTGACTCTCAAATCTCTCAGACTTATCTTCTGCTTCTTCATGCTCCCCTGCAGCCAGCTGTGAGCCTGCACAGGTCCCCAGAGCATGGGAAAGGCGAGCTGCATGGCTTCACTCCTTACACATCTGAGCGTTTCAAACAGCTCTTCCCACCACATACAAATGCACATACACCCCACGCTCTTCTTGCTTGTCCAACCCAACTGGTGTGCCCATTAGGTTCATCCCCATGGGGCAAACAACATCATTTATTATAGAGTTGAACTGCATCTGGAAGCTTGATGGATGCTCTTAGGTATTATCTGAAAAGTGTGGCTGTATTATTATAAATTCTATAATACCTTCTTCGGAGGTCCGGGTCACAGCATGACAGATCAAGAAGGTGCAAAGGGAACTCCCAGAGAGCCTGATATTAAACACAGAAAGCTGCCACGGCTGGGGCAGCTCGCTGGCATGAGGGCACAAGGCCAAACCTGCTGCAGTCGGGAGACACAGACTCATCTATAATTTAGCCAGTGAATACTAGAAAAGACCTAATCCTCTATCTACCAAATTCTGGTTTATTCTACATGGCAGAAAAGCCCGTGGGAGCCTTCCTCGTTAGACCTCATACATCCATAACACAGGTAAGAGGAGCTGGCAGGCCAGGTATTGAATTCCTTGACACTCCCCACTCTACTTTTCGGCAACCATGTAAAACTCCCAGAGCTGGAAGCAAGCAGGCAGAGAAGAAGCTAGTGGCTACTAAAAACATTGCAATGTAAAAATGAAACCCACTTCTGCAATTACAGCACATGCCCTTTGAGCTTTTCCCTCCACTCTGCTTTTTGTCCCTTTATTTAGCTGAAGTTATTTAAAGGACAGATCTCTGTTTAAGCAGCTGCTGCCACGACAAGTCGGGCCAAGCAGCTCTTTTAATTAAATATTTGCTGCTGTGTGAGTTTTCTCTCCCCTCCCTACTCTCCTGGTGGACAACGTTTGTTCTTGCAAAGATACCAGGTCTGCTGGGCAGCCTCCACCTTCACCTGCAAGGCCTCCTGCACTCCAAGCCCCCGTAACGATATGAAGTCTCCACAAAAGTTAATTTTATGACACTCACCGTGACATTTGCTATCAAGGACAACCATCGACAATAAGGAAAAGAAACAAAACTTGCTAGGTTTTAATAATCGTTATCAAATTATGTCATTTGCATAATTAGACTTTAGTAATAACAATGGCATTTCCCTTTCACGGCATGGTAAACTGGCAGAGCACTCCACAAAGCGATCTGGTTTTCTCCTTCTCTTCCTTCTCTCCTGAGAAAGAATAACGGAGAAGTGGATCAGGCAAATGATACCACAACGCACACTAAGCAGGTTTGCATAGAGGATGGAGATGAATGAGAGAAATCTTGAGAAAAATGGAGTTCAAGCAGGTTCCTTAGAAATTTCTTTCTTTTTGAATTTCTTCTTAGCCAGGGGCGCAGTTGCCGGTGCGCAGACGGGTACAGCGTGCCTCCGCGATGCTTTGTGGTATTTCCCAGCCAGGACCAGCTGGGGCATTGGGTTTACTCTGCCAAACGTGTTAACAGAACGGTTCACTGTGTTCCTCCCAGCAGATAACCCTGGGAATAGCATGAACGGCAACTGGGTTGACCAAATACCAGTAAAGGCTTGACTTGCTTTCCTACCAACACCACACAAAGCAGACGTGTGTCTGTCTTGACTCATTTTTACCTGATCTAAGCCTGACTTGGAGATTGTCACCTATTTCCATACGGGAAACAACAGAGCCAACTTACTGGGAAAAAAGACCTGTCCATTAGACCCAGTTTGACACTGGAGGAAGAAAAGGTAAAAGAAAAAAAATAAAATTAAATGCTTTTTGAGCCAAGATGTTTCAACAGAGGGCATGGACACCCGGGGTACCCTCCGTGCAGAAATGAGAAAGCAGCAAGGGATGGAGCTGAACGGGCAAAGTGCGGTGGAGCCGCACAGAGGAGCTTGGGACTCGGAGGGTGAAAAGGAGGTGGAGAGAGAAATGGTTTCAGGATGAAAGAGGCAGAAAGAGAAGTATGTGAGGAAATTAGAGCAGACACCAACGAGCCTGGTACAGCTATGCAGGGCCTCGAAGCAGCTGCCGATAGATGTAGATGAGCAAGCGAACAGATCCTGGGAGAGGATCACAACGGCAGGGGATGCCGCTGAGCGAGGGCTCAGAGCTGTGCGGAGGCAGGCGGGGAAGGGGCTCGGGAGAATTTGGGAGGCTGCAGCAGTAATGCACTGGGGAAGAAATGAAAGAGAGTCTGGGTCTCCAAGCACCGAGCAGGGAACCGGAGATCCCGTGATGGTGATGGCAGCCTGCAGGGATAGGAGAGCAAAGCAGCTCACCGAGGCAGAGCACGGCAGCGAATTCTTCATTTGACAGAGAATTTCAAACCTGCCTGAACTCTCCCGAGCTGAGAGACACAGTGGGAATTTATTTCAAAAAGAAAGACTAACAGCACTAAGCAATTTTTATTTATCTATATAAAAATGAGAACTATTAAGACAGACAAGACTGTACGAGCTATTCGGCTGCATCAGTACATCGCCACGAGAGGACTCAGCCCTCACGTCCTCTGCTCTACGCCAGACCGTATCCTCGGAGGTGAGGATAGATGCTCCTGCGCCTTCACTGGCAGAAAAAAAATAAAATCTTATCTTCTGTTTCTATGGGAAACCTATCAAATTCCACTCATGCACCAGACCTCTTCCCTGTCTTTCCAGCTAAGAGAAGCAATGAGCAAAGCAAAGCAGGGCTGGGGCCACTCTCTGTTACCTATCTCAGGAAAGCCTTTTGGGGGGTTGGGGGGGGATTTATTAATATGATTTATATAGTTTACAAAACATTACCAAATAACTGCAATTCAGTGTGTTTCCTGAGAGGAACAGAAAAGGGCAGTGGCCCAAGTCCCTCCGCTCTCCTCAGATCCATTCGCCAGTAAACCCGAGCTCGTTAGCGCTCTTCTGGGCACCAGGCAGGCAAATGCAAACTGACCACACACACCGGTCCTTCAAATCAGGAGAGAGAGCAGGGAGAGCCAGAGAGGTATTATAAAATGCCTCTTACAGCTGGGAGTAGCCAGAAAATTAAAAAAAAAAAAAAAAACATAACAAGCAGTGAAATCTCTGGGTAGACTCCCACCTCTAACAGCCTTCACCAAAATCTGAGCACTATCAAGCTGGAAGCACTGAAATACAGACAAGTTTCCTCATTTGGAGGGAACGCCTTTGGCAGCTGATAACCTGCCCCAGGTGAACATTGAGTTTCTGTTTCCTAATTTTGCCTGCCTTCTTTTGTACCAGTGTTTCTGATTTCGCAACTTTTGCTTTATTAGAGTGAAAGTCGTCTTCATTCTCAACTTGTCTAATGTTTAAATGGGCTCATGTGAGCTTGTTGGGCATGAGGGATACTGCTTTCACACTCAAAGGAATCAGTGTTTTCAACAAATACTTTAAGCCTCTCTAATCCAGGACAAGTTCGGGCACCCCAAGCGTTGGGGAGTGGCTCTCACTACTTGCAAAATCAGCTTTTGGGCTGCTACCATCGAGCTGCAAGCCCAGGAGGACCCATCCCAGGAGCTGGCTGTTATCTCTAGCACCGCTTCTCCCTCTCAGAAGGGACAATCCAGGGCTCCGGAAAACATCCAGACTGGTACGCAGTGCAGCTCGTCTGGTTTTGGAGAGCAACTAGGACGATAAAGGGACTGGAGCATCTCCTTTATGAGGAAAGGCTGAAAGAGGTGGGCTTGTTCAGCCTGGAAAAGAGAAGATTGAGAAGGGACCTCATCATACAAATATCTTAAGGGTGGATGTCATGAGGATGGAGCCAGACTCTTTGCAGTGGTGCCCAGTGACAGGACAAGGGGCAATGGGCACAAACTGAAACATAAGAGGTTTCAGTTGAACATGAGGAAAAACTCCTTGACTTTGAGGGTGACAGAGCTCTGGAACAGGCTGCCCAGGGGGGTTGTGGAGTCTCCTTCTCTGGAGATATTCAACCCTCGCCTGGACGAAGTCCTGTGCCCCCTGCTCTGGGTGAGCCTGCTTGAGCAGGGGAGTTGGACTGGGTGATCTCCCAAGGTCCCTTCCAACCCCTGCCGTTCTGGGATTCTGTGACTGCTGTGTAGACAGGACCGGCGTCACAGAACGTGTCCCAGTGCAAAGCAGGCTGAGCCTAACCCAACGCCCTGCTCAACGTGACAGGTCAGCAGCCTGTACAACAGCTGAAGGTGAAGGATACAGCCTGAAACCCTCAGCCCAAACCCAACGCCTTTGCTCTGGGGCTACCCAGCATCTTTGGAAAGCCTCTCAGCAGCGATTTAGCAACGAACAGTCAGGATGGTGGCTCTAAGTTTCATCAGAAAGCTGGCACTACCCTTGCTCCTGGTGTCGCAGAGATCAGGGGCTGAAATGTAACCTGCAGGGAGGAACAACACTGACCCAATCCCAAAGTCATCCCAGCCTCCTACAGGCGACGGAGCCCCCCGCAGGTGCCAGGATCCCAGCACGACCACCAGCCCACTCAAACAGGTCTGCCTGGAGATGTTTCACTAATTCCAAACCACAAAAAGGCTTAAAATATCTGTCAATCACGCCGCCTCCCCGCTGGCCTCCCTGCAGCCCTCACAGCCTTGCCGGGAGGATTGCTATTGAGATCGCCGGCACGGAGCGCGGTGCTGGCAATGTGCTGTGGCAAATTAAACCCCAGCCGTGGAAACAATAGCTATTACAAAGTGTGTAATCAGCGGGAGATGGGATGAATGTTTGTAATTCCAAGCCGTAGAAAGCGCTTTTAAAAATGCCTTTAGTCTAATCCATACTTCTTTAATATTTTGCTGCCTATTGTTGCATTTTATAGCTAGGCCATAATTTTATTCAGGTACAAACTTCTACTGTATAATGTCAAGCTGAGTACAAACTTCTATGGTATAATGCCAAGCTATGTGGTAAAGTCAAGTAAACATTTATAGTAATTATATGCCCAGGAGATTTCATAACATCATTGAATTAACAAGCAGCTCAGTAAATTATATATCACTTGATCTGCAATTGCTCCATCTCCAGCAAAGCACTCGGCTCCATCTACAGCAACTCTGACGCGACGTGTCAGCGCGTGGCGCAAACCTGTCAGGCAGTTACTGTGCACTGATATTAGTCACCACCTTATCTCGGAATGTTTCTTTTCAAAGATAAAGAGCAATTTTCCTGCACTTTCTTTTAAAGAGAAAACACAATCATAGAATCATAGAATCGTCTAGGTTGGAAAAGACCTTTAAGATCATCAAGTCCAACCATTAACCTCACCCTGCCTTCCCACCACTAAACCATGTCCCTAAGCACCTCATCTCTCCTTCTTTTAAATACCTCCAGGGATGGGGACTCTACCACCTCCCTGGGCAGCCCATTCCAGAGCTCGTCCCGTCCCCCGTTACCAGGGAGAAGAGGCCGACCCCCACCTCACTACAGTCTCCTCTCAGGCAGTTGTAGAGGGCGATCAGGGCTCCCCTCACCCTCCTCTTCTCCAGACTAAACCACCCCAGTTCCCTCAGCCGCTCCTCGTAAGACTCGTGCTCCAGACTAGTTCAATCCCAAGCAGTTAAAAGAGGCAGTGCTCTCGCACCTTGTGACCTGCGCTGGAAGCGGTTTCCATTTCTCCTTCACTACAAAGCAACCATTCCAAGGGACTGGCTCAACACAAAGGCGATGAGAAGCCCTGATTCAAAATGGGTGCCTTGAAACATCGAAACGCTACATGGATGAGCTGCGCGGGGAGATGCAGCCTGCCTGCTGAGAGGAGCGGCGTGCCCAGCCAGCGGCAGCAAGGTTCTTGCTGGAGACATATGTTACTGAAGCGGTCGGTCTGGCACAAAGCTCATTAAGCACCCTGGCAATCATTTTGATAAAGCGTAAGCCAAGAGCTGCTGTCTCTCCTGTTGAAAACTTAAGGAACGAGAACGGTTCAAAAGATTTCCAATATGGAAAATGCAGATTTTTATTTTTATTTTTTTTTTAAATATCTCTTTATAGACTAATTCAGCGATGCCAAGGTTACCACAGCCGAAGTGGTTCCAAACAATCGACTCAATCGGGTATTTGAGCACGGCAATAAATCGCCAAAGCGGCTGCTGCATTTCGGCTCGGAGGTGAGACCCCTTTAGTGTCTGCTAAAGTCGTTTCCTACAAAATCCGTATCGTTTGTCAGGCCACTATCTGAAAAGTGGAACGCACTTAAAGAACTCGCAGATTCATCACCTAATTCTGTTTTCTGAACAGCACAGGAAAAGGAGACAATGCCCAGGCACCAGCTCCTTCCATATTTCACACCAGTTTTCAGGCGGCCGCGCAGCCGTGGGGCTCCGGGCGGGCGATGTTGCCCCACTCCAACCCTTGCAGGGCTGAGCCGAGCCTTTGCACCATCTGACCTCTAAAAAGACAGGAGCAAAAAGATGGAGACACAGCCAGGGCCGTGAACAAGCTGTAACAACAGCGAGCTCCTTTCTGACACAGGCATTTATCTACTCATTTATTTAATTTTGCTGGCAAATTTGATCCTGCTTCTAATCCTTTTGGCTGCAGGAGCGATGCACTGGAACCGTGTCTCTGAACAGAACCGACCTTATCGCCCGCGTATTGTTTTCTTTTACTAAATTACTGATTTATACTGTGCAGACTCTGATACCACAGCCATCTGCCAAAAGGTGTACAAACCGTCTGTACTGTAACAGATCCTATTAATATGTATTAAAAGTCACATTACGGTTGACACAAGCCATTTCTGTACGTGAATATGAAAAATATGACCATTATATTTAAAACTTTCAACTAACCGTGCGTCACTGATTTTCTCACTCTGAGTTTATAATTTAAAACTTTAAATGTTTCATAGCAGCCTCATCAAACCAAGATTTCTGATGGCTGTGGAGCCAAGACAGCCCATTAGAGTAACAACAACAACACAAAAAAAAAAAAAAAAAAAAACCAAAAAAAAAAAGAAAAAAGAAAACAAATAGGAGCCTGTTCTTGGAGGAGAAAAAAAAATAAAAAATAAAAATGAAAGAGTAAAAATGAAATTATTTTTAGATCAAACTAAAACAAAAAAAAAGAAAAATAAATAGCATGCACCTGCTTCCTTCCTTGTTTCAGATTATATTGGTCACACTGCAAGTATGGTATACAACATAAATCTGTCCAAAAGGCCACCGATGCCCAGCAGACAGAGCAGCTTTGACAGATGATGTACAGAGAACAGACAGATGAGAGGTGACTGCTCTATAAGCCTGTGTCCATAACGGGGCCAGTCCTGGCAAAAGCTGCCGAGATATCAGCTCCAATCCAGTCCCCCAACACAGCTTTGCCTTCTGCAGAGTGCAGGAATCATTCCCCAATTCATATTTCACTCGCGATTTTAGGCCTTTTTCTCAGCACAGCTTATTTAAAACCTTGGGACTTGACAGCCTGAAACCTCTGAGCCACTGAAGCCCAGAGCAGGAGCACGAACTCCCAGCTCTCTGCAGAAACGGTTCCCTCCAGGACACCAAGTCCTCCAGGCGTTTGACGTGATTGAGGCCAATACTTCAAGGGATTTGGATACTCCACCTTAATACCATCAGCAATCTGTGCACCCAATCTCTAGGGGTAATTTGAAAATCCCAGAGTGGGTTTTTGGGTTTCTTTGTTTGGTTCATGTATTCTCCCCAAGCACTGAGGAAGCAGATCCACTTCTGAAAGCGTTGATTAGACTTGCTGAGCTGTCTTTTTCCCATCCCTGAGTTACCTTTTGTGAATGTTAATCGCAGTCATTATACAGTTTATAGCCTATTAGAAGCTTACCCTCATTCCCACACACACCCCCACTAAAAAAAAGAAAAGGAAAAAAATTAAAATGGGTCAGGAGAGAAAATGAAGAACACAAGCCCCAAAACTGGAAGCCATTTGACAAAGAATTATTTCCAGAGATTCAGATCTGTTCCCCAACTTGGCACCACTCCTCATTTCCAAACTATTCCAACCACCTCTTCAGATAATTGCCTTCAAAAGCAATGCTAAGAGAGAGCGCAGTGCTCTTCCCCATTAGGCAGATGGAAAGCTGAAGAGACAGAGCAGATATTTTTGCGAGCTCAGTAAGGGTATGAGGGTTTCAGGTAGGCATAACAAATATCTCAAGTCATTTTGTATTCTTCCTGGCACGTGTGCAGGCTCCTGGAGCTCTCCACTGCATTAAACACACACACGTAGGAATCCATGCACGAACGTATGTAGGTATATATGCATGAACGTGAAAAAGAGACCAAGGTGGACAGCAACAAGCTCCTTTGCTTTCACTTGTCCTCACCAGAAAGATCTGATTTCAGCTGCCAAAAGCAGTGAGGCAAAAAAAAACAGCCTCCACCTTCTCACAACCAGCAACTCTTCTAAGGCAAGGTGACACCACCTGAACCAAGGGACATCAGTGTGTTTAAGCCAGAAGAGCTGCCACAAGCACCTCTTCTGAATCACAGGTCACAGCATGCTCAAACAGGAACATGCAGAAATCACACCTTTTCCTTCAGCATCCCTCTCTAAAGGAAGATCTCCTAGAAAAGTGATGTGCAGGAGAGTTCCTCCTTTGTCCAAGTTCACCTTCTTGCCCGTTCCAGGCCTTTCTGTGATTAGCAATGCCCTCTGCAGCGCGAGCACAGACCTCTGCTGGTCCTGAAAAAAGAATGTTCCACTATTCTCATGTCATCTCAACAGATCCATGGGATGTCAGGGATTTTGGTAGAACTAGAAAGAATCAAGTGCATTTCAGTGAAAATCATAAGCCATTTAAAAAAAAAATGAATACCATAGACACAAATGAACAGGGAACTTTCCTGCAAGTAATTCTGTAGTGATTGGACATACAGAAACCCTCTGTATGTAATAGCGAGCTCTGAAGAAAAAAAATCATTTGAGTGCTTTCCCAACCTGTGGGTGCTGGCAGAGCCACGGGCTGACTGCGGTTGCCCCGCGCCGCCCCAGCCAGGTCCAGCAAGTGCTGGAACGCAGATCTGAGCCACTCCTGTTCAAAACCCACTGATAAAAAGCCTTGCACATTTGAATTTTGCAGCATGCACAAAAACAGCCTTTGGGGTCCTGAAACTGCTCTCCAGCCAAGCATCTCAACAGCAGGAGAGATAAGCACCTCGACCTCAAAGGAACCCTTCTTTGTTTCTCTCCTTTTTGCAACGTTGACTGCAATAATTCCATCTCCTGTTTTAATTATCTCAACAAGATCTTCTAGGAGGACTGGCTTCCTGGTTTAGAGATGCTTCAAAATCTAATGTAGATGATTAAGTAAATGATACAAGTAATTAAAAGATTCTATTAATCTAATTACCATTTAAATCCTATTCTTCATATTATATATCCAAATCTCGGTATCTTATTCTACACTAGTCAACTAATATTTCCAGCATGTAAGCCCATGACAAATTAAAGATATGAAAAAAATTCACTTATCTTGGTCTCGTGCTCACATACGTGCAAGTTCTGGAATAAATCAGCTTGAACGACAGTCACTTACACTACCGCATCTCGAGCAATCTGCTGCTCCCAGGGTTTACTCCTCCCAAGACTTGAACTTTCTTCTAACACTGCCTTGACGTGAAGCTGACCACAGCTCCAGCTGATGGAGCTTCGGAGGCCAGAGCATTCGAAGAGAGAGTGACCGTGTGTTTTGTGAACAACATACAGCTGTGGTGCGAGTTGTAGCAGACAACGTACCCATTACAGGAGTAAACTACAGCAAAACCCCAGATGACATAAAACATAAAAACTCCAGTGCTTCAAAGCAAAAGAATTTGAATGAAAACAAAAACCTGCGAGGAACCTCTGAATCTTCTCAATGTGTACAAATCTTTATCCTGGCCTTTCTTCCAGAGTCACTGAATAAAGCACTAACTACTGGAATCTAAAATGCTGTCAATAAATTATTGCATTTAGAGTCGAAAGGTGAACTGCAAAAGGGGATGGCAACAACAGAAACAAGTTTTTCTACAGACCTGGAGAACTGCTGTGTTTCAAGACTGAAATATATTCATTGCTATGAATCAATGAGGTTAAAATTAATGCATGTGTAAGAGTCCAGACTTCTTTATTCCAAGATAATCTTGTGTAGCTCATGCCCTGCTTCCTTTGGTGACTTAGTACCTACTAAATTGTTCAAAGGCGTTCATATGTTGTTGTATGGAACCAACTCAATCTGCCATTTTCTATCCAGACCACCTAGGCTAACATTACACCCAGTTTAGGACAAACAAAGCTCTTTTGCTCTTCCCTCAAGCTCCCGGACCTCTTACTCTTGCCATTTCAGATGGGCAATAACCATTTTGATCTGTAACGCCACAGATGATCAGGGAGAATTCACTTGTATCTCAAAATAAAATAAAATAAAAATATCTGCAGCTGTAGCTGTGATATGAAAAGGGCAGAGGGCTGGAAAGAGAAAGATCAAGAAAGATGAAATGTTTCCTCCTGTAATACAACAGACACTGCCTTTAGCAAAAAATACAGTCAAGTAAGGAATTTGAACATCTTATTAATGCATTCAGGATTAACGAATAAAATACATGACAAAGCTGTAATCATCCAGCTTTTTGCAGAACTAGTTGAAGCAGTTTATAGGACTGAAATACTGCACGAAAATTAATTTAAAATGGGCATGCGCTGAAGAACCTTTGGAGAAATAGCTGGAGCAATCAAGAGGCATCACTTTATAAATTCAGCACGAGCACTCTCTCTTTCAAGTGTTCAGTTCGTACACCTGAAGGAGCACCTTCATACAGACTTGCTTGCCTTTCATTTAAGACTTCAAATGCCACAGCCAGTCTGGGTAACCCTGACATGAGCAGCATATCAACTGCAAAAGTCTCCTACCCGATGCCACGGACCAGAACTGCACCAGAGGCACTTGGCACCATGCCGACAGCGCTGGGGCACCGGTCACGCGCCCCAGCATCGCCTGCGCTCGCTGCCGGCACCAGGCTACACCCCATGTGAAGCAGCTCCCCAGGCACAGGAGCAAAGCAACACACTCTGAATTCTCTCCCCCCTTCAAAAAAAAAAAAAAAATCAATTCCTTTTCACTGCAGTTATTAAAGTTCTTTTCCCTGAATGCTTGTAAAAATGTAGATCATAGAATTATAGAATCATTTAGGTTGGAAAAGCTCTTTAAGATCATCAAGTCCAACCGTTACCCTAGCCCTGCCATCCCACCACTAAACCACATAGACAGCACGTAGGAAATAGGCGCAACATCTTTTGAATCACAAAAGGTAAGCTGATGTTGAAGTGCGTTACAGAAATCCAATATATCAGCAGGTAGACTTGAATTTATCCCCAGTATGCATCCAGATAAGACAGATAATGCTGTGATTAATTTTAATCTATCAGAAGAACATTTAAATATTAACAACATTCATCCCCAAGTTCATTTAAATTATTAACACTTGATTATCTATTAATTGATTGTATTATTTTTTCATCAAGTGCTGGAGTACTTCTCTAGGACTATTGCGATTCCAGCTCCATCCTACCATGCTGAAATCACTGCTCATGGTAGTAAACACAACGCCCAGTAGTGAGAAATTAGCATTTGTATCTCATCTGTACCAAAAATTTGGACTTCTAAGGCTGTTTGTATGAAAATAAAATATCTCTTATTCTAAGGCTGTATTGCTAGTGACAACTTAATTTTACTGCTCAGCTCACTACCGCATCCAGTCCAGCAATCACCTCGCCAGGTAAGCGTCCGCTGTATTGCAGATCTGTCATTGTACAAACCTAACAGTTCGTTTGCTTTTCTTGCTAGCAAAATATTTAATCATACCGAAAGCAAAATGTGCCGCTCCTTTCAGGGGAGATCATGTATCTAATAAAGAATTCTCTTTAACCTGGATGTGAGGAACTTATTACCTGAAAAGGCCCAGGTGCACTATAGCATAAAACCATAACATCACGGTGTATGTGTTGTTATAGCTTCATTGCCACTAACTCCATTTAGATTATTGAAATGAAACCATTATTTTACCAGGATCTTGTGATCATTGCATTCAGCCATCCAAAAGAGACGAACCCAAAAGGGCAATGGGAAATTTCATGGTCATGAAATCGTAATGGCAGGGCAGGAGCCTGCTCGCTCGGCATCGAGGGCTGTGCTGATGTCAGGCAGAGACTGGGACCCGTAAGCAAGACCTGCACTGAGCCTTGCAGGTAGCTCTGGTTTTAGGAGGACAGCAAAGGCCCAGGCAGAGACCGGGACCCGTAAGGAGGATCTGCGCTGAGCCCTCCCAGGTAGCTCTGGTTTTAGGAGGACAGCAAAGGCGCCATCATGCTCGAGCAACCGCAGATTCAGTCCCCAGATTCATGGGATGCAACTTGTATGGCAAGAAGCTTGAATTACAAGCTGACTTATCCCATTATGCATAATTACTGGTTATTCATAATAAATAAAATCAACTTTTTTACCTTTTTCCTCATTTTAAATCCCCTGTTTTCAATACTGATTTTCACATTGCTGTTTACCTTAATCAGCAGAAATCAGACCATGCTTACAGGGACAAGCAATGACTTACACAACTAGTTATTATGGTATTTTAGTGTTAACTAGCAGGGTTTGGTTACGACTGGGTTCTGAGTAAGACTAGGACACACACAAGGAAGACTTCACATATGTTTGCAGATTCTGTCCCTATTCTGTGGAAACATGCCACAAAAATGCATACGGCATTCAAATGCCATGTTTATGTAAAATAGTTGGTATTAAAGGACAACGGCAGTCAATGTTTTCAGCCCACTCACTTAGAAACAAACATGAACTCATCGTATCGGAACAAAACCAAATCTGAAGGGGAGAATTTACAGTAGAAAGTTGCATGAAAGTTGGCTTGAAAGGATGAAGGCACAAGATAGCCACCCAAACACAAAAAGGGGCCGTGAAGGTGAAAGGGGGGACACTAAATAGCTTTAAGAAAGCAATTGCCAAGCTGGTCCCTCTCATCTTGGCTACTGTAATATTATGAACATGGCAGCCCCCCACAGCTCCCTGGCCACCACAACACCGTACGGCAAATCCCTCTGAGACACTATGTGCACATGGATGGCCCAGTGTTTCTCCTTCCCTGTCTAACATGGCTGTTCTTCCATACATCCCGCATCTGAAACATACTGAAAAAGCCATTATCGAGGACTGGTCCAGCTTCCGGAAGAGGTTAGCCCAAAGCCAAAGCGCATACCAGCAGTCAGACAGCATTCACAACGCATGTGATGGCCATCCACCAGGACACAGGGTGACATGTCGTACAGCTGGGAGCTGCCGAGGGATGAAATGGGCCAGAAGCAACGCTCAGATGGTCTTTAGGCTCATAAATTAAAATGGTACAAGTAGAGAGCAGAGAGAGGTCTTTTTTGAGTTACAGCATACTAAAAGCTTACTGACGCTGAATTCATAAGAAATAATGAATATTTAAGTTCTGGTTCATATTAAAAAACCTATTAATGTTTTCTTTTGTCACCCATAACAAACCAAGAAATTAGGCTAGTGCTTCCTAATGCTATCTATGGTGCACTAGCAAAATTGCTGGACCCAAACAAAGGCTCTGCTTAGTGAGGGCAGGCAGGAGCGGGCAGCTGAGGACCACAGCAGGCTGTTTTGATTCTGCCATTCTCATACACAAACCAGGGCTTCTCCTGCACTCGATGGAATGTTTGCGAGGGCAGAACATGAGCTCAGAAAAGGCTGACAGGGATTACAAATCTCAAATCTGACCTTGTCACTGCAGCTCTTTCCTTTCCCAAATCACTGTGGTGCTTTTAGTTAAGGAGATGGTCTTGGACTGGAGGCAGAAATTCAGATCCCAGCTCTGACAGAGTTTGCATGTGATCTTACTGAACCTTTTTGTGTCCAGCCATGATGTACCTTCTTCTTCCATCTTTTGGATACCTTCTCTATTCATAACATAAGTTTCTCAGGATGGGACCTGAGAGCAATGAGTATGCTCTCTGGACTTCCCGTGGGATACACAGGTCTATTCTAACAACAATACATTAAAATCATGGCCTGAAAGTACTATTTAAGCCTTATTTTGAGGTGCATTTGTTCCAAATTTGCCAGGAAATCCACGCCTTTAATTACAAAAAGGTACCTAAGTCAGCCCTGTACCAGTTAATAAAAGTTACACAGCGGTTTAACAGAAGAATTGATAATGCCTATGATCCCATAATAGTGATGAATTAAAGTGCACAAACCCCAAGTAATATCAGTAAGTATCCAGGATAATCAGCAAGGTGAAATTATTGGAACTCCATCTGCTCCTGCACAACACCGTGAGCCCGCAGCTTCCACACTCAGTGGGTTCCTGACGTTCACCACCGCTATAAAAAACAGGCAACTGGAGGGACTTGGGACATCCAGAGGAGCTCTGGTCATGGCTGTGGTCTGGAGGCAACTGGCAGAAGCTACAAGCCATGTGCAATAAAACACAACTGAGATAAAATCCAAGATTTTCCTTTCTGGAGGAATCAGTGACAATGACAAAAACCAGTTGTTCTCCAGTGATTCCTTCCTCCTAATTCCCCACACAGTCTAACAGACATGGTAAGGTCACATTGATAGCGCCCATACCTGACAGTCCAATGTCCCACCTCCATGGCACAACTCCTCACGAGTTCACTCTGGTAAGGGAGCAAGAATACTCCCTATTTCTTACACCTTTGGTGCTTTTCCCTCTTCTCATTCCACCAGGACCCAGGCAACAAAAATGACATGCCACTGGAGAATGATCCCAAGTTGCTGAAAATCCAGGGCTGTGTGGATAAGCAAGCCTGGGGGACACGTCTGAATTTCAGATTATAACAATTTTACTAATTTAGGTTCAGCTAGTAGAAGTTTTACTACAGCACACTTTCCTGCTATACTTCACATTCATTTATTACACGACAGGACCTACGAGTGCAGACCTACTTTGCATATACTATTACTTATCAAGAACATTTAGTAAAAAGACTTTCTGGAAAGCGTATTATGAAAGATTATGGACTAATTTGGCCAAAGATGTCCCTGGAGAACACCAGTGCTTCGGTGCAGAAGACAGACATGACGATTGCTACAGCTGAAGGTAAGTCAAGGAAGACTAGTGAAAGGGTTAAAGCTTTCTCTCTACAGCCTAAGCTGGTCACTAATCTCTAATAACTTAATTTATTTGCATTAACATACTAGTGAGTCAATATTTGCTTTAGCCCATTGCAGAAAACACTCTGAAATGTTTCTTCTCAATCTGGTTCAACTTCATTTCTTAATGCTAAAACACCTTTATTTCATAATCTACCAGTAGCCTAATTGATATTTCATGCTTATTGCTTAGGTTCAGTCTCACAATAACCAATTCAAAAAAACTAACTTCCACAGGGCTCTGGTTAGGGTGCTTAATGTTCCCCTTTCGACACATGCAGCACAGCTCTGGTTTGCAATGGCTTTACGCCAAGCTGATTTGTTTCTATTATCATACATGGACCTTTACTGTAAATAAAAAAGAAAAATAAGTGTATTGTTGTCTCTACAAATGGGGTGTTTATTTCCTCTCTGTCTTCTCATGTTTTTCCTCTGCACTTTATGCCTACAAGGCACAAAGTACAGAGCAATTTTCAAACACAAAGTTTCTGAGTTTAATCTAAATTAAGCCCCATGTCCAATTTCAGAACAAATCCCTGGAATGTGGGTATTCACACCTGCTAAATGCAGCATGATTGTAATTACACATCTAAAAATCATAATGTCATAGTGTTAACTGATGCTTCATAAAAAAAAAAATATCTTTCTACCACTTTATACATAGAATACATCTGATGTGTCTATATGTGATTGCTCCATTTGGCCTTAGGCTAGAAATTAAAGGCCACTCTTTCAAACTATTTCTTCCCATTATAAATGTTTCTACTGGGAAAATTGAAGAATGCTTTCTTTCCCATTTTAAGATCTTTGAAGTCAAGCCATAGAGCTAATAAATATGTCTTGAATTCACTTATCTTCTGGAAACACCAGCTTGGTTTGTACAGCAACACACATCACCCTTGAATGGCTCGTGACGTCGGAAAGTTAAGTTACTAATCTGTAAAGGACTCTTCTATAGCAAGAATCATCAAATGCCAATTTTTTTTTCCTAGTCCTTTTCCATAGCCTTTCCAACTGCAACTGAGGAAGATGAGTGTGGCTGGAAATGTGTCAGTCATACTCCCAAACACTCTGATACAGCTGGATAAAACAAAAATATATTCACATTCATTTCCAAGTCTAAGATGGAATAAAATCAGCTTTCCACAGTCCAGGAGCGTCCTTCAAACCCTTCC
>NW_009260758.1:2266909-2286370 GCF_000687185.1 Egretta garzetta
ACCAGAGCAAATCTGGGGCATCTTTTCCACTAGGACAAACTTGCAGAGCCTGTGAAAGCCAAGAGGGCCTGTGCACACCCACAGAGAGCCCCAAACCCTCCTGTGCACACCCACAGAGAGCCCCAAACCCTCCGAGAGCATGTGGCGAGGTGCAACGGCACAGCGACCGCGCCGGCTGTCTCGGCCGCTTCAAAGGCACTGATCTGGCGAGGGGCTTGGGAACCCTGTATCGCTGATAATTAACATCCAGCTCTCCTCTGCAGCAGGAGGATCCCTGCTGACTTTACTACCAAAAGATGCAGTATTTTTAATATTAAACAGCCACAGGGGGAATAAAAGAGGGAGGGGGAGGGAGGGGAAAAAAAAAAAAAAAAAAAAAAAAAAAAAGACACTGTTAAATTCATAAGTTTCTCTGCCTAAAGGGGATCAGCTTCACTCTAAAAATATCCCAGTTTGGACATGTTATGGACAGAGCTCTCGTAACGCAGGCGTCAGCTCAGCCAGCCAAGCTGAATGTACAAATACCTCACCCCACAGTCGTAACTGCCTTTTCTTTAGCAAGGCAGCCAGCAGCCCTGCTGGCATACCCTGGGAAGATCCCACCTAACCAGAGCTTTTTCTCTATAGCTACAAATTCAATTGACTTTGGTCACACTTTACAGTGAGGGGGTGAGAAGCCTGTGGTTTCAGTCATCGTTTTCATCAAATACGACTTTTTTGCAAACGCAAAAGCCTGTACAAGGAGGCTTAAAGCTTGCTTTCTGGAAGCAGCGGTACAAAAAAAATCCTAATCACACCAGCGCTCATGGAAAATAAGCCGAATTCTTTTAGAAAACTCCAATTCATAGTCACCAAAATCCCCCTCTCATCTTTTGGTGTTCTTTGCTTAGCAATAGGCCCGACCTTCCACAGATAAATGGAAAGAAATCATTGATCTAATGGCATAAAAATATCTGCGTTAAGATGAAAACCTATATATGCCATTGTGGAGCATTCTGAAGATCGTTTTATCCCACTGAATCTTGTTACCCAAATGGAGAAATGTCAGCAGTGTTTTAAGCAGACGGGAAAGAGGGAGGACTCATTAAGCCACATTTAAACTATGAGAACATGCAAAATTGAATATTTTCCAGGATCGTTAAAATAAAACTTAATTACAGAATTCAGGTTTATCTCTGTCATCCAGTGTCACAATACTTCAAGACAGATGATGAGGGGAAAAGAGAAAAAAATCCCCAATAACTGCATTTAGCGTCACAGCAGTAGCTGCATTATTCATCATCAGTTGTGCAATGACAGATCCAAAATAATTAGTATTGCTCATGTTAAGTTATGCAATTCCCCCACCTAAAAGAGGAGCCGTAAAGAAATGCAAACTAATTATAAGCTGGTCACATGCTCTGCTGCTGGTGCACAGCCATGACGGAGCGACACCGCCGCGAGTGCCACGAGGTTGAAAGCCACAGCAGATCAGCCCTCCAGCTTCGCGTAAGGAGGAAGACACCAAACATCATTAATACCATAGAGTGACAAAAAAGCAGCTGTCAAAAAAGAAAAATAAATTAATTAAAAATTGAAGTGAAGAAGAGAAGACTGAGAGGGGACCTTATCAATGCGTACAAATATCTTAAGGGTGGAAGTCACGAGGATGGAAGCAGTCTGTTTGCAGTGGTGTCCAGCGACAGGACTAGGGGCAACGGGTGCAAACTGAAACATAAAAGGTTTCAGTTGAATATGAGGAAAAACTTCTTTACTCTAAGGGTGGCAGAGCACTGGAACGGGCTGCCCGGGGAGGTTGTGGAGTCTCCTTCTCTGGAGATATTCAAAGCCCGCCTGGACGAAGTCCTGTGTAGAATGCTCTAGGAGAGCCTGCTTTAGCAGGGGGGTTGGACTAGATGATCTCCTGAGGTCCCTTCCAACCCTTGCGATTCTGTACCTTACAGCTTAGTCAAACCTCTGACCTTACATTAAAAAAAAAAAAATAAATTCAAATGTCTAATAGTCAAACCTCAAAACCACAGCATCTAACTTTAGAATAAGAAAATTCACCACCATAAATGCCTCTTTTTCCTTCTAAAGACAACCATTGGGTACCCATTCCCACCAGTTAATGTATGCATCCAACACCACAGAACAGCGCTGGTCACCAAAATGAGCAGCGTGGGGCATGGGGGAGTCCCGCACCGCTCCAGGGGAGACCCCAGGGCAGGGAAAAACTCTCGCTAAACCCCTAGATTACCCGACATCATTCGGCACTGTCGAATCCAGGCCCCAGAGCAAGAACAGCCTCGCCATAAGCCTGTCTTTTCACAAAGGCTGAGAGAAGGAGGTAGAGGAAGAAATCCGATAGAGGTTTGGGAGGTTTAGCCAGCAGGCACATCGGGAAAGGCTCGAGATGGGTCCGTGAGAGCTCCATAGTGCAGCTCACAAGAGACACAAGTTCACATCAAGAGCTAAGGAAGAGTATTTACATTCTTAGGGTCTGGTTGCCTTACAGAGTATAAGTTTTTTTTTCTGCTAATTTTCCTTCAGCTGTCATAGACATGAAAATTTACTCACATCTTAACAGCAGGACAGATTTCTGTTTCATCTTGAGGTATAACCCCCTGAAACATTATTGTATGGGTTTACCCAGAGAAAGAATTTACCTGAGGCAAATTGCTCTGCTTGTACTTTGTAAAGGAAAATACTGGTTTGCCACTGCCAAGCACACACCTGCAGAACATACACAGACATGCTGCACATAAAGACCTGGCTTTCAGGGTGGAGACTAACAAGAATACAAAACACTTTAACAAAGGTATCGATACCTAAAATTAAAATTGATTCTGTGATTGGTAAACAGAGTGTTCCCCTCCTTTCCCAAACTCAGGGTATTTTTTCTATTCAACCACACCTAACAGCGGATACCAAGAAAACTTATACTGTTTTCCACACAGTTTCATACACAAGCAATAGGTATTGACACTCACAGCAACATGTACAACATTCATCGTCAGACATGGCCATTTGCCCCAGTGCATCCTTTTACTGCAACCCAAAACCGTGCTGGGTCGTACACAAGGATTTTGTCCCTCTGCCTCAGATCAGATGAAGCGAGAACTTTTTTTTGTACTGGCTGCCCTAGAACATGCTAGAGAAGAAGAGACTTCACCCAGATTTGTTGGGATTTAGATGCTGGTATGCCAACCTGAATTCCTATTTTGATGTTTATGAGAAAATAAACATTCTTTTTTCTTTTCAGGTTCATTTAGCACTCTGCATTTTCTCTGCCCTCCCAGTTTCAACCACTGTTAAGCAATGGATTACTTTTCCGTCTCATCCTTCCTTCCTTCTCCTCTCTACCTGTCCCACATAAACTTCTTAACATGAGATTTTTCCGGTAAAAGGTATAAAATACGTATATTTTATTTAAGCTTCTTTATTCTGAGCTTTCATGACAACAACCTAGAACAGTCCCATTAAGTACGATATCTTTACAAGCACCTCGGACTGAGAAAGATAATTGACATTTACTTTTCCTTCATGTCCATATAGAGCCAAAGGTAGAACAGCCACCAAGGTAACATGAAAGTTAGCAAAAGATTCACCTGGATTTCGGCACAGTTTGGGTCCCTCCTCCATAAGGAATTGCAGGAGACTATAACACAGTTCTGATTAATCTTCAAAAACTAGAAGCACATATAACTGGATTCTTCCCATTTTATTTTTCTCTCAAGGTTCAAAGAAGAAAAATGAATAATTGAACACAGGAAGCAAATATGTATCAGTGCACCCAACCAAATAGAAAAATTCAGTAAAGGTTCCTCAAAGATGGATCAGAAGCTATGAGAAATAACCATGAAAGACTCTGCCGTGACACGCAGCTCTCCATTTAGGGAAGGACAGAAAGAAGTTGGTTCCACTCGGAAGGAGGCAAAAAAGGCTGCCAGTCAAACCCTGGCACTAAACATGGAGCTCATTAGGCGTGAGCTCCTGCACATTCCCGGTGGCTTTACCTACCCGTGCCAGCTGAGGCTGTTCAAGGGTGCAAATGGTTGTAGTAGGATACTCTAAAAACCTGATAGATGCTGAAACCAGTCTGCTTTTCATCAGATGGAGTTAGTGCTTTCTGAAAGGTAGGTTCCTACAGAGCCCCTGAATTTAGGTTCTTCAAAACCAAAGCACTCTGTACCAGAAATATACTTTGTAAAGAAAAACAACTGGCAAAACTCAAATTCCTATATGACCAAGAAGACATAAGTGTTAAAAGCAATTGTTCCAGTAAAGGTTATTTTGTATGTATTTTAACAAGCAAAAAGCACTGGTCACTTAAGAACAAACTCAGGTGCCTCAGCTCAACACTTGTCACTTCAACTCTGCCCCATTGGCACGTTGAGCTGTGAAGAGACGTCAGGTGTAGCTGTGCCCCAGGAGCCTGTGGCTTGTGCGGAACAGCAGTGAGAGGCTGAGAAGGCAGGTTTTGTTGAGAGAGAGAAAAAAAAAAAGGAAAAGAAAGAAAAAACAAAACAACCCCTCCACAAAACACCTGGGCTAAGACAGAAATTCAGAAATACCGACTTCATAGAAAAATCCCTGATCTTATATCAAGATGTGCAGTAAATGGGATTGTGACACAAGACAGCAAAGAGACCAAAGGAAGATGGAGAGATGGACACCAATATGAAATACTGACTACAGACCATGTATCAGGTTTGCAACAGGTTGCAAACATCTCAAAGTGGTCTGTTACATGACTGCGATGCCCAAGCCCTGCCTCACACACCATAAGCAACACACTGGGACAAGAAGACAGCATTTCACTTACGGTCCTTTCTGGCCACCGCAGTGGTTAACCAGCCATTTGACACCCAAAACCTGCGTTAGATCAGCTTTTAATCAACTCAGAAATGTCAAACCTTCTTAGGGGTAGCCTCGGTGCTCCTCCTCCTCCTCACTGCTCAGGCTGGCTGCGGGTGCCCCTCTTGGCCCTCCGGTCCCTCTTCCAGGTTGATGCCACCTCCCTTCCTCCCGCCTCCCCAGGACCTCAGCAATGGGCTGCAGCTGCAGCACTGGCTCCGCAACAGGGAGCAGCTTCTGCAAGAAATAATGACTATTTCAGAGAATTTAACCTGAAATGCTCTGCAGATGCAATGAATGGCCATTAAAGTAGTGAGTCATCCTTTCTCAGATCCTTTTAAGGAACTTAGCTGGCGCATTTTCAAAGCATATTTCTTAAGACTTACTTTTGCAATTTTCAGGGTGATACATCCCGGAGCTGGGAATACGAATCATATGGCAGCAGAACCACATTTGTCAAGGAGAAAGCGTTTAGCACTATATTTTCCTATATGTGGTACTTGCAAAGCCTGATCTTAAAATATCTGGGTTTGTCCTTCTGCCCTTTACTCAATGAATTCTTCTTTTAAAAGAAGTCAGCTGAACTTGAACAAGAAAGATTTTAAATTGTCTTGTGTTACAGCTGAGCAAATTATATTTTAAATATTTTTAAAATGTATTCCCAAACTCAGCTCATTCCTGTCTTTGACTGTCACAGCAATCTCAAGCTTTTCCAACACTTTTTTGGGGTTTTTTTGCAGTTAGCAGCATCCTATCACCTACATCTGCACTTACTTTCTAGGAGGATTTCTGTTAAGATCAGCTTCAACCTCGGACACTTGGCCTATCAATAAATTTTATACAGCCAAGCTACTCAAAGTACCATGAGTCTACATGGAGTGTGTAGTTAAAACTACTCAAATATCATCACTTCCAACAAGCACCTACTAGGCCATGCTGGCCTCTAACAGTGTTTCTCTTCGACCACTACGAGGGCACCTTCTACACGTGCATTTTTGTACACTGAATGTATCCAGGCTGCAAATCTGCATCACACAGACGCCCAGGTTCCTTCCAGGGAGACCTCAGGATTCACCAGAAGAGCCTCTGCCAGTGTATGAGATGTGGCAAGCACCTTTTCTTTTTAATCAAATTATCGGTGAATTATTGTTTATTATTCTAAATTCTCCAGGGGGTGCCAGCACGCACCTGCCTTCGATACCTCAACAAACTGCTGTCTCTCTGCAACCCACTGTTGCGATAATGCCTTAAGTATTTTTAGCCGTGTTTTCAAATAGGCAACGGAGATGGGTTGCAGATGGGTGAAAGTGGCAGACTTCAAGACAAAAAGAAAACCCAACTGAGTCAGACAAATCTGACAATTTGTCTAAAACTAAGTATTTTATCACTGAAAATAGGAAGAAAAGAGCTTTGGTCCCATGTCTTGATCTAAACCAAGTAAATGTTATCTAATGCATCCCGACCACTAACTTGGACAACTCAGGAGGGACCTGAACAACCACCTTACCTAGAAACAGTCAAAAAATAACAATTCATAATCATTTATTAAGCTATATCCTTATGTTATGATTACTTGTTGTCAATAAAATGAGGCATGATGACTAGTCCTGGAAGTCTGAAGAGATTAATACCACAATAATATTCCTCGATATACACAGTAACGGTGCGGGGATTAACGCCTCATTAATCCATAACGAGCAGGGCGCTAACTTGTGCTGTGGATGTCAGAGCTCACTACCTGGTAATACAGAATACAGTATTTATTCTTCCTATCATATATATTATATATAAATGTTATATCCATATATGATCTGTAAGGGACGCTTAACTCACATCAAGAAGATGAATCAATAGCATTAATCAGGTATTTTTATGACTGAAAATCTTTGTCCTTTGCAGATCTACCAGTCCGCAGTAAAACCCTCTTATCCTTCCACACACACACACAGAGGAAAAATCCCAAATAAATCCAATTCTTTTAACCTTTCATCTAAAATATGATTCTCTGCTTCTTACTGTTTTCACAGAAACATGATGCTGTTTTTGACATATTTCTCATCAAGTGACGGCACAACGCTCATTTGCTGCCTCATGGCACACGGACCCTCCCATCGCCAGCATCTGGACTATGACAATTGACTCCTATGGGATCCAGCACGGCACTTCTCCATCAGACATAGCATTAAATGGCAGGTCGCTCAATTTGCAAGTTTAAGAGTGACTTTGAATAGAAAACGGAGCAAAGAGAAACTGAAGCTCAAGTTAATCCTAATACCAAGCAACCTTTTCTCGCTTATTTTTAATACTTACTACAAGAAGGACGTTGCCAGCAAACCACAGGGAGTCCAAAGGCTACAGCTCACGGTGGGAATTTCAAAAAATATGTCAAAAGCATTAGTGGTTTAGAGGGAGACGAATGACTAGGTTTGTATTCGAGCCCATTTGTTAAAGAAAGCATTTAATAATGAGTGGCATCAAGAGCTGGCCTCTGTTTTTCTTAGCTGGAAAGCGAGCACCGAGCAAAAAGTTTTGCAAGTGCATTTTTACTAGCGCTATTTCAGTGCTTCCACCAGAGCCTCGACAACACCAAGGTACTGAAATCTTTGCTAAAGCCACTGCTCCCCAAAACGCTGCTTTAAAAAGTAAAATGCCTCACTTGCCATCTTGAGAACATCAGGGTGACATCGTCATTTATTCAGTGGATACCAGGCTGGGTTTTCAGAGTTTTACTGAAAAATGCTCGAGTATCCAAACTCCCCTCCAGTAACCCCCAGCTCTCCTCCAGTTCCCCCCAGTAACCCCCAGCTCCTCCCAGTAACCCCCAGCTTCCCTTCAGCTCCCCCCAGTAAGCCCCAGCTCCCCCCCCAAGGAAGGTGCATTGCCCCTCGTCAGCGGGGGCTGACTCCATCCTCACCCACCAGCCCTGGGGACAGGATGGGAGCACCCCAGGGGTGTTGGGGAACCCTGTGTAACCCTCCCCCCCCCAAGAATTCACCTACCATGCTCCCATATAGAAACTCAAGCATAAGCCCTTCAGAGAGAAATGAAAATCCTGTGTAACGAGCAGGGTTTTGGCAAAAACTTTGCATCTTTATTTGGGGGGTAAAGGTTATCATGTCAAAATAGATTGGTTTGATGAGAACTACTTTTTTTTTTTCTCAGTAAAGGAAAAAGTGCTGTTTTCTGGGACAGCTTGTTGAGGAAACAAGGCTTTTTACACCGGGGCAGCCTCTCCCATCTATCCAAACCCCTCAAATCACTGGCGAACGGGGAAGTTTAAAGGAAAGAAACTCAAATGAGTGACTCCACTGAGAAAAAGAACATTGTCAATTCTGTCTGAGAGCAGCGGGCTGGCAAATCTCAATGCATTTACTGGCGAGCCAGCCAGCCTGTACATAACCTAGGCTGTGAGTAACCCAGTATTATCTCCTGCCTGCTGGGGGAAGACAGCAAATGTATGAGCACTGCCCCATGCAGAGCAATTGGGAATGCAAGTCAGTAGGAAACCAAGTCAGGCTTTTAGGTTCACAGGTTACAGAATATCTTGTTTAGTAAGGAAAGCTCAATTTTTAATTACCTGGAGCGAATTACTTTCCCTGTTGTTTTGTGCTGTATGAGCATTGGTAACTTTTTACATAAATCTGAACTGTAGGGACTGTAAACCAAAGTTGCTTAATGAAAACAAGCGTCCTGTAGGGACACAGCAGTTCAACAGGCAATGAAAAAGACCTTTTGCATCATTAATCTGTAGGATTGCATGATACTGCCTTTGAAAGAATTAAGAAAAATAACTATTTCTCTAACGTGGGAGTGATGCATCCTTCACAAGCTCTATCCCTCCCCAAAACCAGTTTGCCCAGAACCACGGCACAGCAACAAAGACTTCCTCAAATTTGAAACTAAATCATTAAACAGAAAGCACTCAGTGGGAAAACACTTCTTGCCCGGTATAAGAGATTTCATAGCCATCATGTCTGTAGCCTGCCATTTGTTCATTAATTTTCAAATGAGGGATTATGAGCATAGACAGTGTCCCTTTGTCTTCCAGCGTTGAGGCTATAACGCCGAGTCCCTTATTAGTGGGTGTCCTCCTCACCCCTGCTCAGAGACAGAACTTCCCCTATGACGACAGAAACCACGCGGCGACCTCCAGCCAACGCAAGCTGTCGGGTAAGCGGCTAACAAAAAAATGTTTATTTCACAGCAGCCTCTTCCAAGCTCCCAGTACACGCAAAAATCTGCCGTGGGAGCAGCTCTGTGCCCTCAACACCTCAGGCCTTTCCAACAGCCCTTCTTCTACGGGCATCAAAGCTCCAACCCTCATCAGATGCAGAAATCTACTGAGCATCTGTCAGGTGTCTGCATGCTATGCGGCAGATTATAGAAAAGCAACCCTTCGGAGAAAGCATGCCCATTAAATCTGGAGGAGCGATAACAGTATCCAAGTTCTTGAATTTAATGAGGTAACATCACTTAGGGCTGACTCTAAACTAAATGTATATAAGGAAATAATTCCCTGGTAATGAACTCATGCAGCAACTGGCTTTGCCCTTTCTGCATGCTAATGATAATAAATTCCATCCAAATTATTTCAGGCACTCAGTAGCTGGTATACTGTGCTTACCCTTAGCCCTGTACGCAAGGACAGAACAGCAACTGCACTAAAGGGGAAAGGGTGCATTAGGCCACTTGGTAATAACTCTTTTTCCTCTTTTGCCTATTCAGACGCGATCAGCAATTTTTTTTTGGCAGGCTATAAAATGCTAAGCTTGGCGGGGAAGTGTTGAGAAGCAAATGACTTTTTTCAAAGGCAGCAGTGAGGAAATATGCAAAGCAAGATATCTCCAAGATGTATCTGCCCGCTTGGTAATCCTACGCAGCCAAGGAAGATGGTACAGCCAAATAAACAGATTACTAAACGTGGGCTGTCCGTACAATTGAACCACAATCTATCTCACAGCTACACAGAAATAACTTCTACTGCAGTAATTTTTGATCTAGCATGACAGGACGGGGTTTGAAGAATTATGTCAATAGTAGAGCAGCATTTAAAGAAAATCCCCAAGTAATTTGTCACACTTCTGTTGAGCCCGATCCAGGCAGGCAAGTCATTCTGTATCGAGACATCAGCTTTTAGAAATGGGAGTTGCACTGACTTTCATGGCCCAAGTTTCTAAAACGTGGTTGATTTGGTCAGCTAGGGTATAATTTCATCAGTCTACTCGGCGTACAGAGGTGGCATGGAAAACAGAAATCCATATGGGCACATACCATGCATCCGTAATGCGTGACAAGATGACGGAGGAGAAAGCAGCCGTCCTTTCAGACAAACAGCAACTCCCGCAAACAGTTCCCCGTTATTACCCTCAGCACTTGTCATACATGGGAGACACGAGCGCTGGGCAAAGCATATGTGGTTTGGGAAGAGAAGCGGAGGGCTGATACTAATAAGAGCTGGCACGTCGCCACGTCTTGGGCTGACAAGGAGGGGATTTGTGAACACCACCTCTGTCGACTCATCACCGGATGGATGCCGTGTGTTTTGTTTGTTCTTTTCTGGAAAAATGTCAGTTCAGTTAATCCAATCAAGGATGGATCAGGGTGACAGAATCAGTTTTCAGGCTGTCAGAAAATAAAGCAATTCCTCATCTCTTAGAGACTGCATTACTGTTGCCTCAAGATAAAATATTGGTAATAATAATAATTTGGTTCACAAATCATCTCTCTTTATGCAGTCACTTTTCGAAGTTACTGCTGCCTCAAGATAAAACATTGGTAATAATAATAATAATTTGGTTTACAAATCATCTCTCTTTATGCAGTCACTTTTCGACGTTTTCCTAGTTAACACAAACTACATTCAGAGAAAGCTGTAATTTCAATTTCTACCCTGATCATAGTTTTTATTAACTTAGTATTTTACCTGGTAAGAAAAAAAAACACACAAACAAACCAGGTTTTTCATATTTTTTTTTCCTATTCTTCTTCAACTGACTCTTTTGGGTTTGCCCTATTGACTTCATTAGGGTCTTTGCACATTAGGAGTGTTATTTATGTGAACTGGCCTCAGGACTTTTCCAAAATAAATACCAGTGGTAAATTAATTCTTTAATCCTCTTTATGCCACAGGATGCAAATCTGTACAAATAACATTTGCTTATCTACTTTTTGCTATTAATTCTTACATTTTTAATCACTTTCCATTCTCTACCATTTACTTATGCTATTCTGTCAAAGAATGAATTTAGAAAAGGAATTCAATAGCTTAGTCACTGTCAGAAAATTAATTTATCTCTCCATTTCATGGAGGGTAGTGTGGGTTGTTTTGGGTTTTTTTAAATAATTTCCTTTATTCTCAAGTACAGAACTGTGGGCACCCTGTTATCAAATCTGCCTCAGCAATACCTAACTGGAAAGTGGCTTTGCAGAATAGTAGTCTTCATAGCAGAATAAAATACATTAACATTCAAGTCTATGGGGGCAGGACTTGGAAAGAGAATAAACTGCTAAAACATAATAAAAACCAGGCTGTACTTTTTCAAGAGAATCTTACAATGCATGGTTTATCATGCCTTTTAAATACATTTATTATATTTACCAAATATTTATTATTCCAATGCTCTCTAATATTTTGTGTTACAGTGAACATCAGAAGACAGCACTGTACTACACACTGTCCAAATCTATAACCAATATTGCGACCAATGCATTAATTTATCAAATCCATATTTATATATAATGTGGTGGTAAAGTCTCAAGATCGTACACATAAAAACCCCCTCACGAAACAAACCATGCATTTTAAGAGCTTGTTTTGGTAACAACTTCCCCTTTCAAAAATTGGCCCAAATCTGATTTTTATTATCTCATCAAACCAGAGTTTTGGAAAGGATCTCAAGAAGTCATCTAGCCTGTTGGCAGACTCAACCACAGCTCTGCTGTTCCTGGAAGTCTCTCCCAAGGGGCTGCTCCTTCCCAGCAGCTGGAGCCTCAGTGGCTGCCCCGGCAGGCTCGGGCCAGGCTTGCTGGCTTGGTCCCCAGCGAGTCTCTCTCCAATGTTCATCCTCATTCATTCATGCCACAGTTTTGGCCTTCCTCCCTATCCACAACGGGAATTGGCCCTTACATTTGCCTTTTCTACATCTGAGGACTTGCTTCTCCCCCACCACACTCCTCTCTCTCTCTCTCTCTCTTTTTTTTAAAAGAGCGAACAGTCTCTCAATGTTTTGTTTTTTAGGGCAGATTCTTTCGACTCGTTTCAACCAAAATGATTCTGCGTTTCCCCAGGGTGAAGACTAGTGAAACTACGCTGCTTTCTTTTGCGCTATTACAAATCCTTAAGCCCTTTTCCTGGAAGTGCTCTGCCCCCCTTCCCCTCCAAATTCAGCACAGGATGCCACCTGCCTCAAGGACATGCCCTTTGCCATCATGATGAAAAACCATGGCAGCATTATTGAGTTGTAAGCCTCTAAAAAACCCAGTGCACACCAACTTAGGAGAGATTTCGCAGCTTAACCTTCCTCACCCCTCCAACCCCCACGTGCCGGATGCTCAGGCTGCCGAAAGAGCAACTCCTCCTCCTCCCTCCCAGCCCTTCTGCTGTCAGACTTGAGAAGCACCATCCCAGAGCAACTAACCATTGCCTAAGCAAGGCTGCTGCGGCGGGACATTCCTGCAGCACTCCTGCCAGGACAAGGATCAGAGACCAGGACCGCAAGAAGGTGCTGAAAATACAGCTGGGAAGGAAATGCAAGAGGAGAACATCGCTTATAGGAACAGCAGTAATGCTGTACGGTTAAAAAGGTTTGGGAGAATAATACAAAAATATGAATCTTCAAGTCTTCCGGTTCAGCTAATGAAGACTAATTAAGCGATAAGAAATACTTCATATAAATCGTAATGAGTTTTTCTAACCCTTCAGTAGTTGAATTAACTGTAATTAATCAAAAAAATAAAGACGGCAATTTACTAAAGCACCTTTTACTTTTGATGACAAGATTCCCTCTTCCTACCTTGCCTGCAAAAAGGGATTTAAAAGATAAAGGAAAACATTAGTCCATTACCTAGCAGGGAAAGAATAGCAAATCACACTCCACATATAAAAGGTTGGCATATTCAATGTCTTCTTTTCCTTATGTCTTCAAAAAAAGATGTTCTACAGTGACCAGACTCTCAATATAATTCATTTTAACTAGGACCTTGGAACACAAGCTGAGCAGAAAGCTAAAGACCGCATGGGTAAGATACAGCTGAATAAGTCATTAAGGATTAAATTTATTTTGAAATACTTCAGGTATCGGCTGAAGTTCTCTTTAAACTATTAGTAATTACTTTTTAGTACTCTCAGGGAATGGCTGAGGTCCCAGGGGGTAAGAGATGGTCAAACACAGCAGCTGTTATTAGAAATGGGGAAAGGAAAACTACACAGTCTAGATTCAGTACATTGAAAGACCCAGGAACAAATGATTAAACAGTGAAATTATAAGCACCCAGAGGAATATAAAGTGAGAAGAAACTGCCAAAATGTATTTGTGAAGAACTAATCATGTCAACCCAGTCGTCTTTTTTTTTTTTTAATCAGGATAATTACCCTATCATAAGAAGGAATTAGATGTGCTGCGTTTTGAATAGACAAACATATTCCTTTCTCACAGTAAGGTAGATTTCCCAACTTCTTATTTCAGACTAGCAATAAACATACTCAAAGAACAGTTTTCAACCATTCTTTTCCAAATTGAAGGAACACATCAGTGTCTCTCCACGTCTTTGCACTTGGTCCCCTATCTTCATGAGTAACTTAGGTCCCGTGAAGCATGAAGGATCTACAAGCACTCTGGAGAACACCGCTGGCATACCAAGTTATCTCAGCAAGTCAGGAAAAAAGCCCATCTGAAATCGTGCAGATAATTTAATAAAAAGCTATGCAAAGTCCTACCTATTTTGGAAATAATCAAGCGCAAACTTTAAAGCTGCTCTATGGGGTAGGCAGCAATAGAGAGAGAACAGGGAGGTTAACAAGGATAAAACCTCACCATGAGTCAGCAATGCGAGGCTGCTGCCAGAAAGACAAGTGGTGTTTTGGGAAATATTAACAGATGTTAACCACAGGACACAGGAGATGATTATTCATATGAGGTTTAGAAATCATGACCTAGAAAGAAGGATATTTGTTCACTCTATAAAGAGGACTGAAGAGCAGACATAGCAGCCCTATTCCAATACATAACAGGTTTTAGTTAAGAAAACTACAGCCAGTGGTACTTCACGAGCATGAGTAGCGAGATTCACAGAAAGGAAAATGAGGACAGATGTTATGAAAAGCTTTCTGGGCTATACAGATAGTTAATCACTTTAATATGTTATCTCCAAGAGGGCAGTTGGGACCCATCAGTGGAAGCCTCTAAAAAGACCTTGACACAAACATCGCTCCCACGCTATGCAGTGTGGTCCACCAGGCTGAACTGGCTGACCCCTTAAGATCTTGTGTCAAATCGGCATTCTAATGCTTTCGTTGTCAAAAAACAAGAAATAACCTCTTACGGGAACATTATCTCCTCTGGAATAAAATAAGGGCTAAAGAATCATTTAATTTGGCACAACGGACCACTGCTGCTCAGCACAACACCAGCTTCATATTAGCTTTCTTCTTAAATTCATATTCCATAGTTGCATACCAGATCAAACATGTCTGACCAGCTATCCAGACTTGAGAGTTTGCAAGGAATCTGTCCACAAAAGGCACCTCTTTATCCCACTGCGGCCAGTTTTAGGTTTTCCTAAGAAACACATTCAGATAAAACCAAAATAGAATCGTTACGCTTTTGTTCAGCACTCCTATATACATTCATTTCTTAACATGGTCTACTCTATATTAGGAAAAAGCCATTCAGGAGGAAAAGGGCGGCACGTAACGTACTTCCTTCATTGTGAGGGCTTGTATTACATCTTCTTATTCATTTTTCTTAATTTACTGTGTACTCGCTAGTCCCATTCAGTACTTTGCAGGAAAGCTTATTTCAGCATCAAAACAGAATTTTATATTCCCATTTCCTGAAGTAGTACATGAGCTTTGCTGATGCTGAATTTATTTTAACTTTGTATTTTTATGTGATTTTATTAACTCGTTTATATAAAGCTGAATCACAGTCCATTACCAATCTATTTTCGCTGTGTCTAGAAGTATATAGCACTATAGCAGAGATATTTGAAATAATAGGAATAACAAAAGTAGCATTATGCACAATTATAGCTAGTAGCACTCAAAATCAGACATTGTTAATAATAAATGACAATATTATATAAAAGAAATACCATCTGAAAACTGATTTTACACGGCATATTAAAGACTTGATGGCTCAGGAGATGGGTAATAGAATAAAAAGCCTTTCATCTCAAGGTCATCAATTCAAATACAAGTCAGACTGACAGTAACTGAAAGCCATTTGATGGGAGCTCTAATGAATCTAGGCTCGTTACTAAAAATTTAAGAATAGCCTTAGCATTTAGCCCTTTCTCCTGCCTCTGACAGCAGTCAATACAGAAATCAGAGAGGGTACGGAGGAGCAGATCCGATTCGGCAGGTAGAGTTGTATTTCCCTTGTTATACGCTGCCAGCCCCAGGCTATCCCTATTTTAGCAGCTTCCTAACAGGTACCTGTTTGTTCTCTTCCAAATTCAGCAGCCTCGGTGCTGCTGTGCCTTTTATTGCTTGGAGGCTTGAAAACCAGAACTGAGCTTTCAGCCCCACGAGTGACCACTTCACGTGATGCACAGACAACACCCGGTCGTTTGTCTGAGCCCTAACAATTTGATATATTCATGCATTACCTTTATTTGATATCTTACTGTATTTCTGGGATGTATCAAATAATGTACCAAGGTAAAGCAAAGCATTGGGAAAAAAAGAGAAGACTGCAGCAACTGTTCGGCTAGCCTCACATCAACCAGCAAGTAAAGCAAACAACACGTTGGGTGAGTCGCCAAGGAAATGCAAAGTCGTCTGGAATAAACCCCCTGGTACAATGTCCTTTGTTCCAGTATAATGCCTACATAATTTACTGTTGGTTATAGCATTAACATGATGCAAAGCGCTGATAAGAAACCCATTGATGTTGTCCTTTTGCTTGCCTTTTTATGCTGAATGAGAGTTTTATTAAAAATTGGGGGTTGGATTAGATGACCTCTAGGGGTTCCTTCCAACCCAAAACATTCTATGATTCTATATAAAAAAAAAGATGAATTTTCAATGATTCTCCAGAAAAGCATCCCAGAAGGAATTTTGTTGTCATACCTTTCATAGGCAAAGCTCAGCATTTGCACATGCAAACTAACATCTACAAATACCTGTTTGCAGGTATAAATGGGGACACAGAGAAGCATCAGCGTGCCATATAGTAAAAGGACAAGTGTTCCCCATAATCTCCATTTGGAACCCATAGATTCCTTTTTGAAGCAAGGCACCCAGACAACCTGACCAGGTCCCTTCCAGCCTCAATTATTTAAAAAAAAATTAACCACCTCAGGACCCACATAAACCCCATCTTCAGCAGTACATAGGTTTAGGAGGACCATTTCGGCTTTCCAAAGTGACTAATGGATTCATTTTAAAGGTAACTAGGTGCCTAAAGAAGCAGTTTACAACGAGCATGGGTTTACGATGTCTGGATAATCGATTCCCTTAATGCAATTTTTCCCCAGCATAGCACAGGGGCCTAATAACCATCATAAACCCAGCCCTGACCCAGGGGAGACAGTAGAAATCCCCAAACTCTTACTTTCCTGCTGTGTCTACCGATACGCCTCAGCACCTCCACCACTAAACCCCTCCTGACACCTGTAGTTCAGTGCTGAACTTGACCATTTATTCCTAAATCCTGATAATCTCGTGAAATTTGTAACCCATAGCTCAGTGGGATTTTTGCATACAACGCTATTTCAGGTTATTTCACATTTAGCACCTAAGTAGGCACTTCTGGAACATGCCCGCTTGTCCCCGTTCAGCCCTCTTGGAAGCAGATGGGAAGATGCCAGACTGAGCTGCACTCGGACCACGTTACCTCCTGCAGAGCGTGGGACCAGCCCCACGTTGGGGCTATCCCAGCCGAAACCAGGACACCCCATCATACGACACGGCAGTGGTTTGGTGATAGTTCATCAGCAGCTTCGGCAGAGAGAATTTGCTGGCGATACATGCAAACGGTGAGATTCACCCAAGAGCTTCAACTTTATGGAAGCTCTTCAGATGAGGGAGGCAGTACAGCTTTTTGAGCCCCCATCGGCCCAAGACGTGTGTGCCTGTGGTGTCGCCGTGCAGCCCGCAGCACTAGGTTGCTAACCTGATTTTCCCTTGCAAGCTGTCAGGATTTAACCAACTCTGATTACCTGAGATGAAAACCAGAGATCGTTTTCTTTCAGCAAAGAGCTACCCCCTGGCTTGCAACACCAAATGGTCCCTACTTACCTCATGTCTGTCCAGAAGGCTAACTGTCAAAACCACAGAAATATGGATTTAAAAGGGTTTTGGAGTGTGGAAAAATCCCAAATCCATCAGTTAAGGTCATTAGCTCATGTGACACACCTCACTGAAGTCAATTTTCAGAGATAAGCGTGTGACAATCTGACTGGAGGAATTCTCCTTTAATGCATTATTAATTCATTTATTATTACAGTTATTATAATCTTTATGCAGGGCACTGAAGCTCAATTTGTTCTAGATCAGCTAATGTTTTTAATGAGCCCTTTCTCCTCCTCAGGACAGGAGCTTCCTTAAGCAGATATTTGGATTTTAAGCAAGTCACAGATGACATGACGGTGTATCCTCCTCGTTAATACAGCTCCACGTATCATGCCCTGAATTTTAAATGAAAACAAATGAGTACTAACTTTCACGTTGCCAAATATCTTTTAAAACGTAATAGACTCACAAACTAAATACAGGAACTTTATCGCACAGTTAAATGCAATGAAGTCTTAATTACAACTCCCCTATCTGACAAAGAAGAGAAATACATTTAAATAAAAGGACCCTGAGCAAATGCAGTTATCTGGGGGGGGAGGTTGGAGCATACATTAACTTAAGTCTGGAGCCCCATCTGAATAGCTTCAGGTTCATTCCCTGGTCACGCAGGGCAAAGAGGTCACGAGGCTGATCCCTGCACGAAGAAACTGGTTCAGTCGGAGAGGAAACGGCAGATTAACTGGAAAAATGGGTTGTGAAGCAAAGGGAAGACAATAGCACATTGCCCAAACATACACATTTCTGACGCGCTGAGCGCCAAGCACCCAGCTGGTTATAAAGGCTGCATCGCTTTGCGACCTTTCTTATAAGGGACAAGGTCAGGGTATTTAAAAGATGACTAGACGTGGCACTTCGGGGACAGGGTTTAGTGGTGGACTTGGCAGTCTTATGTTTACAGTTGGACTTGATGATCTTAAAGGTATTTTCCAACCTAAATGATTCTATGTAGAAATCTGCTCAAGTCTACACTCAGAACGTTACACCTACATTTCCAGTATTTCTCCCTTGAGATGGAATAGCTCAGCCCACGGGATACTCTCACAGAGAACAGAGGAGAAGGTTTGGGGGGAGGAAAAAAAAAGGTAAAAAAAGAAATAAGTTTCTGCATTTTTGGGGGTGCCTAAGAAGAAACAAGGCAGAGTGTCCCATAAGAAAAGCAGAGGAAATCTTTATTCTCTTTGCTCATGCATACCTAAAAAACAGCCAGCCTTCACATGGTGACCTTTCCAGATGGCTGGTCTTGAAAGAGGGACAGTTTATAAGGTACCTTACTAACTGAGAAGAAAGCGGGCTGTGCAGTTCAGAGCTGCCCCTAAGGAGAGAAGAATCAAAATACAACCAGATTTTAGGGGGACCTAGATTCACACGGCATCTGAATCCCACTGGTTATTGGGTTTATCAGAAATTCGCAATTATTCTCGACTTGAAACAGTCACTGGCTGTAAGGAAAACCAAATTTATCAGTGGGTATAATAAAAGAATAAAAATGTTTTACTAAAAAGCAAAGTTAAAGCAATATTCAGGCAGAGTACATTTTATCAATAACTTTGTCATTGTGAATTTTCCAGACCACAAAAACGGGCAAAATGAAATTCGGCAGCAGATACACAAGAGCAATGTTCTCAGCCCTGCTCTCTGCAGTAGTCAAGGCCAGTGAGCAGAATACAGAAAATTCCAATAAATGGTATCTCAAAAGAAAGTTACGGTGTAAATAATTCCCATTATACACAAAGCTTTAGCCTTAGAGCTCCTATTAATAAAAGTTAATGGGAAGCGCATATTTAAACTCCGCATATTGGTAGCACAGACTCCCTTTTCATCAGCCACAAACAAGAAACAGAACACAAAATTATAGGAGGGTTTTTTATGAATAGGATTTAAAAAAAAGAAAAAAAAAAAAGAAAAAATAAAAAAAAGAAGATAGAAATCCCTTGCCAGCGTGATTATTTCCTCCAAGCACATCTCACTACAGGAAGGGTCCACAGCACTAAAATCCCCTGGTAACAAGCTATCCTAGAGAAGTCCAAGACATAAATAACTCGGTGGCTCCCAGGCCTTTTTTCACTGATGAACAGTTGTTGGCAATGCCACCGCTAAGGCCCCGC
>NW_009260758.1:2286387-2289841 GCF_000687185.1 Egretta garzetta
TTTCTCGTCAACATGTCCCAGGGGTACTTTAAGGGAAGGCAAGCTGGATCCACCCCTTTGGGGCCAGTCCCTCAGGTGTTTGGGGTAGCCCCCTGCCCCCATTTCCACCATCACCAGCTGCTGGAAAGCAGAATGGAAGGCGTCCTTTGAAATAATTATGGCACCTTTTCCTACAGGGTGAAGGCCCAAACAGATTTGAGGGGTTTTTAAAAATCACAAGCTCCTTACAAATTAGATGCTACAACGGGATAAAGCCCAGCTTAGGGCTCAGCTACACATATAATAACAAATTACTGTTTGCTTAACGTGTAAAAAGAGAAGGCAAACAAGTTCCATCTGACATTAGAGAGCTTTCAGACTTTGAAAGCATGCTCACATACTTCACGTAATTAAAATCACATGGAATTATTCCAGAACATATATACATGCACAAATAAATACACACACACGTTTATGCTTTTATAGAAAACTGTTACAATTCAGAAATGAAGATAAATAAAATTTACATCCAAAAAACCAAATACTTAATTTAAAAAAAAATAATAATCATTTCTAACCTAGTACACGCAGCTGCTTCTTCATCAATGCATGGTCAATTTGCAGTTTTACATCTGAATCCTCCCCATCTACTGCATCTAGAGAGAAAGACAAATTTGTGATTTGAGTAATGGTATGTCATATGCTGAATTTATCTAAAAATAGTGTCTTGATCAGTACAATTCCTTTGTTTTCTTTTTTCCCCTCTCTGTATCACTGAGTTTATGTCTGATCTCATTCTCCTTGCCCTCCACTTGACTGGAAAAGGACAGGCTTTTCCATATTTGAATAACAGAAGCAACATACCCCATGGAATAGAAAAATGGGCTGCAGTGAGAAGATCTGATTCTTATTCTAAATCTGGTTTGTGACCTTGGAACGAGTCACTTCTCTGCACCTCTATTTCCCCTCTTTCTTTGCCTTTCTTCTCGACTTAGATTACAAGCTTTTTCAAGCCTGTTAAGTGTTTATATAGCACCAAACAGATAAGATTCAGCTTGCAATGGAATCGCTAGATAACACAAACCCAGAAACACTAAATCTTATCAAACATCACTTACATCACTGCCCTCCTGTAGTCCACTAACACACAACATGATTTCAAAATTATTTTCAATACTTTCATTTAAAATTAAAAAAAAAAAAAAGGCCTGTGAAAGAAAAGTGCATTCAAGAGGAAAGAAATTCCTTAAGTGTTGTTTTTTTTTTTTCCAATAATGTTCCCCTCACTTCAAACACCTTGACAAAGAGCTGCATTTCTGTATCCATCTCTCCTATACGTGGACACGACACAGCCCTGCTCTTGACCTGGCATCTCCATATTCCCTCCTGGCTGAGCCATGGTGCACCAAGGGCCTTCAGCCTCTGTTCAGCATCCTGCTCCGTACCCCCAGGATGCTCTGCTACGTGCTGGGAGAGCAAAGGAAAGACTTTGGAGCTTTAAGACCACTTTTCTTGCTCTCCCCAAGGAGAGTACACATACACAGTGTAAACGCCAGGCCACCTTCCGATGCCACCAAGGAGCAAAAGAAGCACACAAGCACCGTTTTCTTTTTTTTTTTTTTCCCCCTTTGTGGGTCACCTTTAAAAGTGATTTTCTTTCAAGACTCTCTGTATGAATGACAAGATATTCAGTGAGATGTCTTAAGGGAAAAGAAGTGATAAAGAGAAATTCAGCTAACCTATTTTCTTTCTTGTCACTACTTGATAATCTCTTTATCTGGTCTCATTTCACCAGTTGCAGACAGACTTATTTCCCCACAGACAAACCCAATCCTTCTTCCAAAGTGCACACGTGCACTTGCACCTCCTTTCCCACAGCATTTCAAATTAATATTGTAACATCTCCTTGCTATTTTGGTGTATACATAGCCAAATTCAGCATCCATAAATGTACATGTATAAGATGTACATGCCGATACGCACCTCTAGCTTTTCATGGAGTTTCTGTGGTTATGGGCACACACAGAACATTTATACAACCATCCCCCCATCAAAAGAAATACGCAATTTCACTGAAACACAATTCATTAGCACATATATTTTACAGTTCAACCCCTTTGTCAATAAATTATGGCTTCTGATGTGAACAGAAAACGTTTTCTAAAGCTCTGCAGCAATTGAGGAACCTCAATTCTACTTTCAGCTGCACCTTAATCCTTCTTGACTTCTATTGAGGCTTTAGCTTCGGAATGTTTACTCTCCTGCTGGCAATACACTCAGCCTTTTATAGTGCCTTTACTTTCACAAAGTAACGTTACTGCAATTTGTAATGACAAATGCAAATTGCCTGATCTACAGCTTGTGCCAGCTGGGTATAACCCAACAAAGCTGCGGCAGCCTGGTCCAAGGACTGCAAGACGTGCCTCAGCTAGAGAGCACAGCAAACCCAAACCCGGTCCCACGCACGATCACCAGGACTTACAAAGCGGAGTAGAAAATCCCTACACCGTGAATCAGCGTAAAACAGAGGCTATTTTCAGGATTTCAGTTTATCACAAGACTGGATTTTGAGCGTTCAAGACCAGAGATGTTGCTACCACATCAGGTCCAGACTTCCTGCCGTTTCTTTTCCGCCAGCTACCTCGGTATTAAGCCAATTCACTTGTAATTCATTAGAACACCCACCCCAAATAAAAGAAAAAAAAAAATCCACTTTTTGTTTATAACCATTAAAAAGAAGAGGAAATTTACCATTATTTTAACCAGAGAGTCTGAAGGAGGAGGGAATTACAATTTTTACGTCCCCTTGCCTTTTTTTAAATCTAACTCAGAAATCACAGTGGAGAAGAGTAACTCAGATGCTCTAGAGCTGAATTCTTTTTAATCAGCTGTCTCTTATCTTTACCAGCTGTTTGTCTGCTTCTCCCATTTATGCTGTGCATCTTGGACTTATCGATCTAGTAAGCTTTAAATTACAGCTATCCACAAAAAAAAAAAAAAAAAAAAAAAAAGGCAGAGACAAACCATAACAGGAAGACCTGATAAAGGATTTCTGAAGGGCTACTCGCTTTTGCTGAAAGAAAGTCTTAATAGAATTTCCTGGAAAGAAGCTCTGTAGGACTGAAGCTATCAGACTACTGTATGGAGAGAAGAAGGGTAAATAGAGCTCACAGACTGAAGGAAAGGATTTATATCAAAAACACTTCCAGTGAAAAGTATAGGAAAACTTTGAAAAAAACCCCCACAAGATACAATATTAGTAACCTGGTCTGTGTGGCTGGGAGGTTTTATGGGGTTTACTAGGGCCAGCCAGTTTATAGCAGTTCGTGTTGTTCCAGGCGCGGTATAAACAGACAGTAAGAATTCATGACTCCCCCAAAACATTAAAAATGTTTAACATTGAAAAGGCAGAGTAAGAACAGAGCTGATCTTGGTGCTCAAGTGCACCCACTGCAGCATCAGCTCAAAGACCACT
>NW_009260758.1:2289871-2291837 GCF_000687185.1 Egretta garzetta
CCTCCCTGCTGAAGGAACTGAGCTGACCATAAACCTCCACAATCCTCCTTCACCTCAGATCCAATATTCCACGTAGCGACACTGCAGTTCCCTGGGGAAGGTGGCCTGAGCTCCTGGCAACACGCATCACCTGGTGAAGGTTGTCCACCACTTTGCCCAAGTCTCTTCTTTAACGTGAAGGAAGAATCACGGCTCTGTGGTCTATGTCCCAGGTGTTCCCATCTGGGGTGATGCTGTCAGTAGGAACCGACAGCCATTCCTCCTGCATAACACCTACGCAACAGGCGCAGGCGGCTCTTGCTTCCCTTGCACAGGTAAATGGCTCTTCTGTCCGAATCAAGGTACTTGAGTTTAAAAAGAGGGATAAGAAGATGATATGTGGCACCCCGGGCTGTGCGCCGTTATTACTGCTCAGCACAGAAGTATCCACGTGGCCATTTCTAGGCTGCAGAAAATTTGCGCCTGCAAAAAAGGTCCAGAATGATTGTACCTAGCACTGCACCAGAAAAGAAAGAATTGCCAAAACAAGGTACGTCTTCATGAGAAAACCTGTCTCCCAGTCTGTGTTCACAACCCAACCTGCCGTTTGGTTTTTTACGCCTTGCATGCTACAAGGGAAAAATCTGCAACCTTACAAATTGGGATTTATGATGACTGCCCTAGAGACCTCATGGCCTGAATCAAAGTGGTTAGGTGTCCTGGTCTTGTAAACCTGTTGGGATTTTTAAAGATGAGAAATAAAAATATAATCTCTTTTCTCTGTGGGTATGGGCAAAGAGTCTTGCATGTTTGGATTCCCAGTGCTGCTCCTGCTTTGCAGTGGCATTTTACTGGTATGATGTCCTGCAAGTACGGTCGCTTTGGTCCTTTTCCCAAAAGGTTAGAGGGAGCTGGCAGATTTCTCGGTGAGGGAATGCAGTTCTCACTTGTATTCACTCAGCTGGTCATTCACTGCGGTTCGGCCGGGTTACGCATGGTGCGAAGGGGAGAAGCAGCAGGGCACAAAGATGGCTTTAAGACATCTCCCATCCCTTTGCTGAGCTACCCGGGGGCTGCTTGGTCTCTGAGCAGAACCGGGAGCAAACGCTGCAGCCAGGATTAGGGCTGGCATCATCCGCTGCCTTCTGGGCGCACCACAGATGGCACGGGCAGCTTCCCGGGCTCCCCCACCTCCTGACTGCAGAGGGAGAGCAGGCTGGAGCGGGGACGAGAGGTGCCTGCTGCAATGTGACCTTCACATTTCAGCCATCCATTTCACGCTAAAAGCTACACGAATCAATGAAGTACAAGCCTCCGAGTCAGGCTCAGCTAACGCTCCGAAAACGAGAAACTAAATATTTAAACGTTACTTGAATCGTGCCTGCTGCAGATCCCCACATCGCTGAGGGAGATAATTAATAGGTTTGGCCCAGAGGACTTGACAAAGCAGAATGGTATCAAGAGGGGAGCACTGGCCAGGACAAAGCTCTGCTGCTGCTTTGGCCACTCTCCCACGGCAAAGCCCTCCTGATGCCAAGGCGCTGCCGCAGCGCTGCACATCAAATCTTCCGAGACCCAACTCTGCCTCGCGATGCCGATGACGAAGGTTTATCCCACTGCGGAAGGCATCGTGTGATGCATGGGTAGCAAAGGGATGCAAGGACCCAAAATCCCAGCACCCAGGCCTGGGCAGCATTCCCATCAGCTCCAGCACCGCTGCGAATGAGGAATAAGCTTCACTTGTGCATATTAAGAGCAGAAGGTTTTTTGAGGGGGAAGTTTTGGCCAACAATAAAAAGATGCATTAAGCAGCTTGGAAAACAGCACAGGATGAAATGGATAAACTGCAGTCACAGCAAAAGGTCGCTGTCCTTACAGCTTACGGATCCCACCTAAGTGCAAAGGGGCTAAAGGCAGTGTTTGCAATGGCATCTTCAGACCAATACCAAGTCTGTCAAATGAATACGGGTTAAAAAAAAAAAAAAAA
>NW_009260758.1:2291956-2297361 GCF_000687185.1 Egretta garzetta
CTGAAAAACACAAGTACAACAGTTTTTCGACTTCTTAAATAATATGATTATTTTCTTTTTAGCAACAGTAGGAAAGTACTAATCTCACAGGAATAAAATTGAGATGCCCAGTTTAGTAGACATGCTTTGCCAACATTTCAGTTGGTTTCCTACCAGGAAAAAAAAAAAGAATAAAAAATGTGCTTCAGGTCCATCTCACATTTAAAATAAGGTGGCCCATCATTACTACAAGCACAATGTTGCAAGTTTCTCAAATATCTGTTTATTTATTACTGAACAGGCTATCGGAATACGAAAACAGCCTTGAAATTCTAACCATAGCTGTCTAAAACCATCACAGGAGGTTAGCCCATGATTGCTGTGATTTACTGTACCAATACGAGAAGGCAGTCATGGACCAGTTTTTGCAAAGCAAGCATATTGGGCCAGATCCTGGCCCATGAGTACTCAGGCATAAGGAATGTTATTGAGCTTTGCAGATACATAATTCAGGTCTGTAGTGAACTTAGCAATGTGGATGTATGGCACTAAAAGCTGTTATAACCGTTACCAGAAGAAAACCACCTTGGGTTTAACACACATACAAAGGCTAATGCGTGCCCACGTACTCACACTCTCTCTCTTCGGCTTGTCACCAGCCAGGCACATCGCAGATATTTTTCCCTAAAGAAAATGTCAAGGTCTGTGCAAAAGCTCTCGGGTCTCATGTACAGCGGTTAAACCCTGTGCCATGGCACACACGCATGCCTTGAGTTTAAATTTACAGTGAACACCAGGTGTTATTGTCCCTTAAGGGAAACGGTGACTGGTAAGAATCACCTCCATCAATATTTCCCTCCTGGGTCAATAAATCCTGATGGTCAATAAAAGTCAGCGAGCAAAACCGACACCACCACAGGAGCCTGTGCGTACCTTGGGGTAAAATTTGGCACACTTAGTACCTGCTTATTAGTTAAAATGATTTTGCATTTGAAGTCCCCAAGGTACAGAGCACGCTTTCACTTGATTTTAATAGCCTTCTAACGCACAGCACAACTCTGCGTTGCAACCTTTCCCTGCGCTCTTCAGCGTGGAGCACGTGCAAACCGAAGGGCACGTGGGCTGAGAGAAGGGTTTCTCCTGGACTGGTATTGCAGCATCGTGAGGAGCTACATGCCAGCTAAGAAACATCCACTGTTTTCCATGGGACCCATGCATTCCTATCACGATGCTGGGGTGTCAGGAAAGACTACAGCCAGAAAGCTTAGTTCTGTGTTTTCCAGATACAAATTAGATTTTACCTATTCACGCCCATGTGTCAAAACACACTCATTCTCAGATATTCTGGAGCAAATCTTCAACCGGGATAAATCAGCGTAGGTTTTTTTTTTTTTTTAAGTCATTTTTATTTACACCACCTGAAAAACTATTTCCCTAGTGTTTCCCGGTTACAAGTTTTACGCGTGCAGTATGCAAATTTAACTGAGGATGCTTTTTTCCACTCTACAACACAAAAGGCAATCATAGGCAAACTGCCATGGCACATGAACTCAGAAAGATCAGGACTTAGGAGTGCAAGAGCAAACAATGTAAAAAGGGGTTTGAAATTACTTTTAAAGCAAGCGATTTTGTTGCTGCCCTGTTCACAACAGTTTGAGAGTATAGTTTTAATGAAGGTATACTTTTATCCTGTCATAAAGATTCTTCACTGTTCATCTGGACTTTTCAGGTTGGTTTTTTCCTGGAAATGCCTTTTAAATGCACTTGAAAAACGTTCAACACTGAAATGGGAAACTTAACCTTGTAATATGCGATACTGCGTTCAGATTGCTAATGATCATACAAACTAATAAGTAACTCATTTGGCATCTAAAATGATAAGTAAAACCATGAAACAAGCAAACTTAGAAGATTTCTAAACCCGACTGGCAAATGATTTACAGACTAAAAATTTCTCGAGAGATCGACTTATAAAAGTTAACAACTTTCAAACAGAAGGAAAAATAAAGTCAAGAGGCTGAAGCTGTTAATTATAATTCATTTGTTCAATTCTAATCTTGATTTGGTCACCAGCTCTCTGCTCGCTTATAAGATGGTCAAGCCATGCAAACAAAGTGATAGTTATTCACATAATAATATCGAACCCTTATATAGCACTTTTTATCATCAAATCGCAAGCATTCTGCAAAGAAGGAGAGCTTTGTTATCCCCAGCAGCAGTAGGATAATTGCTAGCCAGAAATAACACTTCCGAGTCCCAGGCTAATGGCCTAACTAATAAGTAGCAGCACAGGGCATTTTGTTAACACAGAAGACGACCGAGGTCAAGATGGGAGATTTCACTATCGCAACTGTTGAACTATTGAAAGCACAAAGAGAAAAGTGCAACTGGAAAAAATACATCAGTTCAATGAGTGCTTTACATTGGCACTTGAGACTTGAAGCATACGATCAACTCCTCTTGTCCACAGATATGTGTAAAGACTTCATACCAAACAATCCACCAATCAAGAAATGCTATTAACCATATGCTTAAGTTGTTATGGTACCCCAAATGTTTAGAGTTCAAAAGAGTTTCAAGAGGGTTTTTTTTTGTCTATCAGAAAAAGCACACATTTCTCCTGGAAAAGGCACTATATAGGATTAAAAGCTGTTAAAACTCGTGCTCAAAAACAGAATTTTCCTCAGAAGAGGCTAACGAGTCAGTTTTATTTCTCAAGACTTCTATGCATGGAGCTCTGCTGTAAAACAGGTGACAGGTTTGTTGAGAGCTTTATGGGTCAGAATCAGAGAGGCCAACAAGGAGGACACTGCTGTGGCTGTTTGCTGATCAAGAACTGAAAGTGGAAAAGGCTTTATTCAGCCTTCAAAATCAAAGGCCCTGGTCATTCTGGGGGACTTTAAGCACCCCAGTATCTGCTAAGATGGCCACTGGTAGCACACAAGCAACTGAGCTTTCACGAGCACATGAAAGACAATGTTGACACTGAACTTCAGGGGAGCAGTTTGGCTTGCTCAGGGAACCAGCAGGTGTAGTGTCGTGGACAACTGTCCTGGAGTGCAGAAAGGTGCAGGGGAGTTCCTTGATCTTCAAGGAAAACCTCAAAGCACAAAACAGTCCACCCTGCTGAGTGGGAAGTGGAGCAGACGTGGCAGAAGGCTGACTTGGCTGAACGTGGAATCCCTGACTGAGCTCAAACACAAAAAAGAAAGTGAACAGAAGGTGGAAGTGGGGATGGGCTACCCAGGAGGACTACAGAAACCTTGCCCAGACTGCAGGGGCAAAATCAGGAAAGCCAAAGCCCAGGTTGAGTTGAAACTGGCAACAGATAGAATGGCCAACAAGAAAGGCTCGCCCATAGGTACTTTCGCAGCAAAAGACCAAGAAAAACGTGTGTCACTCCTGAATAGGTCAACAGAAATACTGACAAAGGGTACAGAGGAAGGACGAGGCATTCAATGACTTTTTTGCCCCAGTCTTCACTGGCAAGGCCTGCTCTCAGGCTGCCCAGGCCCATGTTCCTAATATCTTTGTTTGGGGCAGGGAGGTCCTTTCTACGGTAGAGGAAGATTTTGTTAGGGACCACTTAATCAGTCTGGACCTACACAGGTCTATGAAGGTGAAAGAAACAGGCTGACATAATTTAGAGGCTACTCTTTGTATCTTTGAAATATTGTGGCAATCGGGGGATGCTTTTGATGACTGGAAAAGGCAACTGCCATGGCCATCCTCAAGAAGGGCAAGAAAGAGCAACACACACCAACATCCAGCCGCCTGGTCACATTCACCTCAGTCCCAATGATGATTAAAGAACAAATCCTTCTGAAGACAACCTGTTTAACCACTTAATATCTTCATTAACAACTTAGATAACTGGGAGGGAATACACTTGCAGCAAGTTTCCAGTTGACACCAGAACTAGGGAGCAGCTGGCACACTAGAGAGTGGGGCTGGCATTCAGTGGCATCTCAACAGGCTGGAGAAGTGGGCTGACAGAAAGCTTTCACCATTCAGCCGGAGCAGACACGAAGCTCTGGAAATGGAAACTCATGGTGCAGAAAGCAGCTCTGGGGAAGACGGCCCGGGGGTTGAACAGGAGTCGGCAGCGACAGTGATGGACGCCAACCACACGCTGGGTTGCATTCGCCCGAGCACGGCCAGCAGGTCAAGGGAAGAAATTATTACTCTTTATTCAGCACTTGAGAGACTGTATCTGGAACAGAGTGTCCAGTTTTGTTTTCTCTGTTACAAAGCAGGCACTGACAAACTGCTAAAAATTCAGCAGAGAGGACCAAGATGACGAGGGGGCTGCAGCACATAACGTATGAGAGGGGCTGGGAGAACTGTGTTCGTCTAGCCTGAAGAAGAGAAAGCTAATTACTGTTTTCAACTGGACAAAGCCCTGAGCAACTTGATCTGACTTCAGAGTTGCTCCTACTTTCAGCACTTAAACTATTCCACAATTTTAATGGTTTCTCCTTCACTTGCATTTATCATAGGGCATTCACTTTTAAAGTATCATTTGGAAATAATTATTCTGACTTTGTGCAAAACATTCAAAAGGAATAAAAAATTCCATACATATTTGAGAAGCATCCAACTGCAGGTGAAGAATATTGTGGCCTAAAAGCCAGTCAGCTGGAGCCAAATAAAGCACGATCAGCCTCCCATGATACCAAAATGCCTGATTGAACTTCTCCCCTCTGTGCAAGGTGGATATTTTTGCCTTCTCTGCAGAAGCCTAAAATGAGGGTTCACTGCTCTGTGTCCCTGTAAATCAAGATAATTATCAAAACATAACGCAGATGCCTGCATTGATTAAAATAATGGTATTCCAACCTCTCAGGAAAAAAGAATACTTCCCTGTAAGAAGACAACCTCAGATGTTTAGTCACAGACACCCATTTTTACCCTCCTGGCAAATGGAGAACGCAAGCAGGAGCAAGTGACACACATGCATATTTTGAATTAAACTTCAAAAGCAAGGGGTTCATTAGCGTAACGCAATAAAAACAAGGACATGTTTGAATGAACAGCTATGGTCTAATAAAACCCGAGTTTGGTTTTAAGAAGAGAAAAACTAAAATGGATGTTGACTGAAATATATAAACCTACAATGAAAATCAATTGGTATTTATAGATAATGAATAATGCACTCATTACTATTCATTCTCATTACTGTTCATTTTGCAACCGTCACAAAAAATATGGTGACTGACTGACAGCTTTTAAAATATTTTTATGCTTGAAGAACCAAAATAGCTGAAAGATCTGGAATTTTGAATTCAAAAAACTGTACAAACTGCCAATAGTACAGTAATCTAATCTTCTCTTAATTCCTTTTTTTTTCTTTTTAGTTTAAATCTCCCCAATCTTTTGAGTTAATTTAAATAATCCTTTTGCTTTTCTTCTTTTTTTTTGGGGGG
>NW_009260758.1:2299447-2300466 GCF_000687185.1 Egretta garzetta
AGGACCTTGGACCAGATGACATCCAAAGGTCCCTTCCAACTTAAACTATTCCACAATTTTAATGGTTTCTCCTTCACTTGCATTTATCATAGGGCATTCACTTTTAAAGTATCATTTGGAAATAATTATTCTGACTTTGTGCAAAACATTCAAAAGGAATAAAAAATTCCATACATATTTGAGAAGCATCCAACTGCAGGTGAAGAATATTGTGGCCTAAAAGCCAGTCAGCTGGAGCCAAATAAAGCACGATCAGCCTCCCATGATACCAAAATGCCTGATTGAACTTCTCCCCTCTGTGCAAGGTGGATATTTTTGCCTTCTCTGCAGAAGCCTAAAATGAGGGTTCACTGCTCTGTGTCCCTGTAAATCAAGATAATTATCAAAACATAACGCAGATGCCTGCATTGATTAAAATAATGGTATTCCAACCTCTCAGGAAAAAAGAATACTTCCCTGTAAGAAGACAACCTCAGATGTTTAGTCACAGACACCCATTTTTACCCTCCTGGCAAATGGAGAACGCGAGCAGGAGCAAGTGACACACATGCATATTTTGAATTAAACTTCAAAAGCAAGGGGTTCATTAGCGTAACGCAATAAAAACAAGGACATGTTTGAATGAACAGCTATGGTCTAATAAAACCCGAGTTTGGTTTTAAGAAGAGAAAAACTAAAATGGATGTTGACTGAAATATATAAACCTACAATGAAAATCAATTGGTATTTACAGATAATGAATAATGCACTCATTACTATTCATTCTCATTACTGTTCATTTTGCAACCGTCACAAAAAATATGGTGACTGACTGACAGCTTTTAAAATATTTTTATGCTTGAAGAACCAAAATAGCTGAAAGATCTGGAATTTTGAATTCAAAAAACTGTACAAACTGCCAATAGTACAGTAATCTAATCTTCTCTTAATTCCTTTTTTTTTCTTTTTAGTTTAAATCTCCCCAATCTTTTGAGTTAATTTGAGTAATCCTTTTGCTTTTCTTCTTTTTTTTTGGGGGG
>NW_009260758.1:2300511-2316342 GCF_000687185.1 Egretta garzetta
CATGTTTCACTTCTGTTTGGCTTTACTACTGTGAAAATCTCTGTATATCACAAAGAGTACGAGCAACATTTTCCCCTAATTAGTCCATAAAAATGCTAATTTTTCTAATGAATCAGATTGAAATATCACAGGAGTAGGTAATAGCGCAAATACCAAGTTTGCTTACGGGGTAGGCTTTCAGATTCATTTTGCTAATCACTAGTGCAGCACTGGGCAACTTACAAAGCCAATATTATAATGAGGTTAGAGAGGCAAAACATGCTCATCTTAATTTCTGTGCAAAATAAAGACAGTTACATGCATATGCATTCACAGCAGCCACGCATTCACTTATATATGTGAAGAAAACCAGATCCACAGGATTTACACCCCAGCTCCTCAGCTGCAGCGAGCCCTTCTATCCCCGTTACGAGCAGAGGTCCCCTGCCTGTTTACTCAAGCTGAGGATGTGACCATAAATCTTTATTCTGCCCAATTTCACTGTTAATATAATCCATTTCTGGAACCGATAAAATAATACTTTCTTTTTTCATGGACCAGCAGCTAATAATGTCACCAGTCGGAATCGTACAGACTGAAATCGTTGGTCTGTCTGCCCCACAGCATCTTTCCCCATTTTTTTCCCCCTGCACTTACACTTTTGCTCCTGCCTTCTGTGCTGGCACATACTAAGGCACTTGTATCCAAGCCGCAGACCTAGGAAGGAGCGGTCTTTTTGCAAGTCAAAAATCTAGTAGAATCAATGAGCTCTTAGAGGAAATCTCTTAGGGCTTGACCTTCAGGGTGGCCTTTTACTCTCTAAACCCCATGTAAAACCATGATTCTGCCAGTCAATCCTTAGTAAAAGATTTAAAGAAAGGGACTGTTGCCTATTGGTGGCACCAGAAATCTAAGCAGGAATTAAGCAGCTTGAAAAAGCCTTTAAATTCAAGTTATCATTCTCCCAGAGCTCTCCATATATTCTTTATGGCCCTGTGTTCCCTTACCCCTTTGATCATTTTATATTGAAGTAGTCTCTTGTTTAATACGTAGCTAAGATGACTGCACGATAACATCAAAACAGAAGGGAACATAAAGAACATGAAAGAATATGAAGTCAATAGCTTCGCCAATCACAATACATAAACAGGCCTAGTTAAAAGCCACGGCATTACAGTGCCGTCTTTATGTTCCCACAAAGCTGCAAGCAGTGTTAAGACCAACTACAGGCTGAAATTAATGATTAAAACTACCTTGGGCTTGCTTTTTTTCTGCTTTAATTGTGGCTCATTTTGCTCAAAGGGTACAGACCTGCAAAGCCAGCACCTATCTTTGTCCTTCACCCCAGCAACCTGCTGCACCAACCGGTCTCACTGTCTTTCTGTTAGAGATCAGGGTTTCCAAGCCGGTGTTTCCTCAATGCATGGAAGCCACACATGTCCATAAAACATGGTCCTTCACCCTTGTAGCGTCATCCTTGCAACAGAGCTCCAAACGTGCTCTAACCAGCTCAAGAGCTATTTTTTGCAAGAAGCACAAAGGGAGAAGATCTTTCATTGAAATCTCTCCCATGCTCTTTTAAGAACATTAACCCAATTCAACCAAAAAAAAAGAAATAAAGCCTGGTAACGCAAGATTTTGTCTTCTCCATCCCCAACACCTTCCTGTTTTAGTGTTTATATAAAACTACGCAGTGTGTTTCGGACGCCAGACAGATGGAAAAGTTGATGTCTACTGTCTAGAACTCATTTCACACTTGGTTTTCATACCGTATTTCTTGGCTGCCTACACTCCTGCTAATCTGCTAAAATCACTTTACCCACTTGCAAGGCAACATATCACTTGTACTCAGTTCTATTATTCATCAGACAACCACAATGGCAGCTCCATGACTGACTGCTAATTATCCTTTCCCACTGGATGTCAGACGGTTGCGTTTTCGGCAGCAATTTATTCTTCTTCCCATGGAGCCATGAGGTGGAAGCTGAGGCCTATTGAAGTCAGTGACAAAAGCCCCATTGACTTCAACTGTGTCGGGAATTCATCTTTTAATAGAAAGAGACCTGCATAAGTGTTATTTAGTATATGATGTCAACACTTTGAGATAACAGCTGACAGGAGAACAACATGCACATTACCAGTGGTGCCAGGGTGGGACACAGAACTCAAAGGCTCTGCACGCCATCAAATCCCCATCACAGGACCAGACAGGATGGTGGCACATTCACATTTCAGGTGCCTCCCACCAGAGGACAGCCTCATGTCTGGTCAAGCCCAGTACACACAACATGGTCCATAATACCTGGGAAGAGCCGTACTTTGCCAGTGCGGTGGAGACATCTCATTTGCTTGGTGGATCCATGCTACAGCCTGTAGGCTGGCTTTTTCACATCTAGTGCCTAAGAGAGAGATGCAATCCCTGTCTACAAAAGCAGTCTAGAATAGCTACAGCATTATAAATCCACAGCATGCACTGCACCTTAACTTCTTTCACAGAGGCAAGAGCTAGAAAGGCAATGAATGAGAAGGCAAAGGAACCTCACCTTTCATTGAATTCCCTTCTGTTTCCCCCTCCTAGACACGCTGGCCAGAAGGATGGCAGCATTGTCCAAAATGCTCACTTCTTACAGAAAAAGTCATAGTTTTCACCTGGAGAATGTTTCATGTATGTAAATGAGATATGAAAGATAAAATTCAAGTGTTGACAAACACATAGCTTCCAAAGCACAACATGCTTCGCAAATAGTTTTGCTAGTTTGGGTTCCTCCCCTCCCTTCCCCCCTGCAATAAGCTTTTCTGGCTTGCCCTGTCATTCAGCTAATGAACTCACTTGCATTAATCAAAGTGTTTCACTTTTGCATCCTTTCACTCCCAGCTGGAAGACCCCCCCTTTGCCTGAACTCCCAACTGGAACGATGGGGACCTGCTCCTCTTCCGCACTGCTCCCCAGCCCTCCCTCCCTCCTGCACCCAGCTCTTCATCCCACAGAAACAGGTTTTAACAACCCATCACCACACCAAGACAGCAGGTACCCAAGCATCCACAAATGCACACACTTGGATCAGGACTGTTCTCATATCTGCAGTCTCCTCAGGCTACATCTCCTCTGACTGTCTCTAGGTTTGTGTGTTTATTCCAGCTCATGTCCAGCCTCACTCCCTGCCTCCTATATCGCTTCCAGACTCTGTGCAGAAAGCTCTTTCAGCTACTCTCATAACTTCTCCAGTTTACAGTAGCTGAGGTCATGGCAACCAATTCCTCCAGCCAACGTGCTGACCGCAAGTGAATATCCATAGTCTCAGCAGAGACGTTTGCATTTTGCCATGGTCTTTGCAGATCAAAGCCATTCCTTGGGGGGAAACCATCCGCAGGCTGCAGGAACACAGCCAGGTCCAGGGGTGAGGAATCAGCAGGAGCCCATCATCTTTTCCCCACCTGAACAAGCCTGAGCAGGGGAGGGAAGGGGAGTCATGCCCCAAGGGCAGCAGCAATGATGAGTCAAGCTGGAAGGCAGTTTTGAGCAGTTGGTCAAGACCAGCAGTTGCTCTAGCAGCCATCCCGCCCAAAGCAAGCTGAAGAACATTCTGCGTAACGCCATCGTTCTCACATGGCTAACCAGCACAGGGAGCAAGGGAGAAGTCATCTGTTCGCCTGCAAGTTCTATTGCAAGAACCTCACTTTAAAAAGGAAGCCTCCAACTACATTTAAAATTCCATTCGAGCCAAATTCTCAGCGCAGCCGACAAGATTTTATTCAAATACATCTGTCCATGCTTCTGCATCAAGTGACCGCCACTCACTGGTGCTTTGTTCTGTGCCCTTTGCTGTTCCCCTTCCAGGCCAACCAGCAAGCAGACCCAAGGACAAGGGATTGGTCTCCAGAGCATCTACACAACAGAAGCCTTATAAAAATCTAAATTTGCTTTTCTGATGCCTCCTTTCATTTGCGTTGTTTAAAAACACTTGATGCAAAAACGTGGTGTTTAAATTAACTATAGTTATTATACATGGAAGGACAAAAAGAAGAATGATAAGAATAAATCACCGTTCCTATGTAATAAGTGCTATGACAAAGTGGCATCAGTAAAGATAGATTGGAAAAAAACTGTCTTAAAATATGAAGCAGAATCCACAAGAGCAACACGCCGGACTATAAATAAATAAATAAATAAAAACCAATGTGCGCTGTACTGGTTGCTTGCAAAATTAGACAATTAATTCTGTGTAAACTGACCTATCAGGAACCACACGGTGGGGATTCTGATAGCTGTTATTGCCATACACTATATTAAGAAAAGAGCGCTTTAATGAGATCCCTGGAGAGTCTCCACGGACTTGGATCTTCCTCTTGAAAAGACAGTTTTTACCCCACTTAACTGCCAGTGTGTTACATCTCTGATACATGTATGGACAAAAAAAAAAAAAAAAAACCAAAAAAAAAAAAACCCCAAAACCAACCAACCCCAAACTAAAAAAGCTATTAACAGAATTATCAGTACCAATAATCGTTGTGCTTATCAGGATCAAAAAGACATGCCATTTTCAATATATAAGATCCATCAGAAAGAACATATGTATCTTAACACCCACTGCACTTAAAACCACTTACAGCCAGAATAGCAGCAGCACAAAGAAAGCTTTTACACAGGGGGGTGTAAAAAACCATAACAATAATAATAATAATAAAAAATAAAATCACATAGTGCTTACCAGAACAATCTGCAACCTGACTTTTATTAATCTTTTATTTCTCTATAAGTAAAGACCTAGTGTGGAGCTTGCCAAATACAATAAAAGCCTCAGTTTAACATTTGATTTTTCAAATAAGTACCGGAGAAAACCACCTTCAGCACCCAATTCAAAATGGCTGTGTATCAAACTGATTGCCTGCTGCAACAGAACAGCTGTAACATAGCAGGGCAGAATATTTTGATCAGAAGCTTAGCAGTAGGGTTAGAAGCTGTTCTTCTGTTTGCAGATTCTCTGTAAAAACATGTATAACCACACTTATCTCTTAAATCTGAGGAATCAATATTCTCAGGTTTCAAAAAGCTTTTTCCAGTGAAGCCTGTGGATTTTTTCCTCATTGTATTATCTGTTTAACTAAAGTGGTTCTGCCAAGCGACGCCTTCGATTACAGGGGCAAAACAATGAAAAATTATTTTATTAATTGCACTTCACATGAAGTGCAGATAAATCAACATGCCAAGAAAGAAACCCTTATAAACCTTTAAACCACCCTGTAAATTTAGATGAATTACTGCATTTCCTCTCCAGCTGTACTGTTAGACCCAGTGTAGGTACCAGCTCTCTACACCACTAGTATCCTGGACCGGGCATTACTAATTTAATGGACCAGGCTGCAATACCAAGGTTGATTTGCAATAGTTTCATACTTCAGCAAGTTAGTAGGTTAAAGAATTAACAGGTTAAAGAGTTAATGGGAATACGCAGAGCTTAAGCAGTTCATGAATGCCAAACCATCACGCTAGTATATGCTGAATTACTGCTGTTGCCATGTTACCTGGGCCAGCTGACGTGACATCCTCTGCCATCGTGGAAATGGGCTCTTACCTGGGCCGGCTGAGACACTCCAAAAGCCAAGTTGGAGGAAGCCAACCTGCAGGAGGCCACCTGCGGATGGCCACCACGGAAGCCAGGTCTCCATGTTTTAAGCACCCCTAATTGATTTTACAATGCTAGGAAACTGAAAAAAAAAAGAAGAGTTCAAATACAATCTTTAAGCCCTCGTATCTACATGGGCAAACATTTGTTTATCTGTCAGCTGTGTAATCTCAGAGCCTCCGTTAGAGCCCAGGACAGCCTCTTAAGTAGCTTTCTCCAGTTTTGATTAGCTGACTCCATAGCCAGCCCTATAAATATTCTTAACATTTGCACCCAATGGACCAAGTATTTTGTTGAGCAGACTAATTGGTTCACAACCCCTGCTAAGTATCAGCCATATCATCCCTGACTGCCATAGGCTACGATCATCATTAGCCAAGTGACAATCTCCTAGAGAATTTTGGCTCTTTAATCTCCATTCTCCCCGAGGACATCAGACTTATTATGGGTTAAAGCGATCAGAGTTCGCTCTCGCTCCTTTCCTATGCTGTGTTCTCAGCACAGAAGGAAAAAACTTGCAAACACGGCGACACAAAGGAAGCTCATGTCCACGTCTCCCTGAAGGGACCCTAAGATGCTACAGCCCTTGGGGCTAGTGCAGCCAGGGCAGAGGGCCAGATCCTGCTTGCTCACGAAATTCCACAATCCCACCCATTTCCAAGAGAAGCGTAAATTAACAGATCCCAGCCGAAGCCACACATGGATGAAAGCAGCCCTTGAACACCATCATTCCTTTTACCAATGCCACGTTAACACCAAAACGCCGTGCTCGGGATCATCCCGGAGGCTGCAGGGACACTGCGTGCCTGCACACGCATGCCCCGAGACCCAGCAGCGGGGGGATGAGGAAAACCGAAGAGGGAGAAGCAGAGAAAGAGATGAAACATGGGTCAAAAGCTGGAACAAGAGGTGAAAAAGCGAATAAAGGTGGGAAGAATGAAAGACAAACTCTGCGAAGACGTAATCACCTCGGAAAGCCAGAACCCAGGCAAAGAGTACAGGCTTCAAACAATGCAAATCTGACCTTTGCTATGGCTGTGCCATGGATCTGGGATTTAGGCAAAAACCAGGGTGGTTCTCTTTGCTTTGTTTCATTAGAAAGAAAAAGTTCTGCTCTTAAACTCAGGAAAAACTTTAAAATGTTAGAGATCTGGAGTATTAAGGTCTGTTACTTCAAAAGACACACAGACCACAGGCACCAATAGCTCATGGGATAATATTCAGAACTATAGATGTTCCCTCCATTAATTTTCCCGAAATATTTTTCAAAAAAACACCCCAGTACAATGAAGAAGGAATTCCCCTCCTCATGGCACCTCTCTCCAATCAAAAAGGGAAAAGCAATCGTCCTGGTACAGCCAAAAAGCCCTTCATGGCCCTCTGGCAGTCTTCGGCAGGAAGCATCCTCTGGCTTGCCTGCTTTCAGACCAAATTCTTTGTCCTCTTAAAAGTACCTCCTGCTCACTGATGCTAGGAGATTCACCTGATCATTGAAAACCGGTAGGGGAAATGAGATTTTAAACCACCCGTCGCCATCCCAGCCTACCTGAAGGCAGCAAGGGAAAAAAAAAAAACAAACAACCAAACAGTTCTGCCGTGCTGGCCTTTCGGAAGTTTACAGAGGAAAATGGTTGCTAAAGGAACGAAGCAGCTCACTCACGGACACTGCTGCTCTTGTGCCCAAATCTGTAATGAAGCAATAAACTCTGGGTTTCCGTACTGGAGCCACCACCACAGCAACACCCTCCCACTGCAGCAAATGATCAGCACGCACAACACTTTTTTTTCTTTGAGTCACGCTGAGAAATCTCTGCAATTTGTAGCTTTGGAAAGCCTCCACATTCACATTTAATTTGAAATGATATCCTCCCTGTCAAAACATGCCTGAGGGCAAGTCACTTATGGGTGGGGAAGAAAAAAAAGAAAAAAAATTCTGAATGTTCTTGTCTGCTCTGAGTCATAACATCTGCTACAACGAGTGTCTCCAGCCAAACACGGGAAGATGTTCTTCTACAGAGGAGACTCCCCAAGTAAAAGCAATACCCCCAAATAGAAGGAACCTGCAGCTATGGAGAAGCGACTCAATAAGGTCTATCTGTTAAACATTAAGAACCAATAAACATTTGTATACAAGCTTTCCAGCACTTCTCCCTTGCCTGCTCAAGACGAAGGTCTGAGTGACACACATATGTATTTACGCGCCAACAGGACACGTGCACTCGTACGCATGTACTCATGCAAACACACACACATTACAGGTGTGCAGTTTCGAGTTGCAAAATGCACATCTGCGGAATAAAACTAAAAATCCGATATGCTCCATATTGAGCTGCATCATTTTTGTTTGTTTCCCTTTCGGTCGCATCAGATGATGCTGGCACCCCAATTATTTTCAGGGAAGATAAAGTAATATCAGATTCAAAAGCCCAAGGCAAAAGCTATTGCTCGTTGCACAAAATGGTTTAGAATATGTATGTCAGAGATAGATATATATATATCCCAATCTTCTTTTTTCCATCAACTGCCATGATGGTTAAACAATTCCATGCAAAAACACAGACGTTCAGTAAGCAATTTAACTAACCCTGTGTATGTGCGTATATATTTTGTACCGCGTATCGTCGTAACACTTCATCCACTCTAGCTCCTCTCCCTTAAGAAACAGCCAGGACACTCAGTTCAAAGGCAACTGTGAAGAACCTTGCAGGAGGCAGTTACAGAATAATCTACCCAGGGAGACATTAATTTCCGATCCCTATATTTAGAAACAGCCTATGATCTAAAACATCAGACTTTCTCAGAGGGTCATAATAGATTTGCTTCATTTTATTTAACTGAAGTTAAATTCACCAAATAGCCCCTGGCCTTCGGAAGGCTGAAAGAGAATAGTGTTTCTATTGGATTGTTTTCTTTCTACAAAAAAAAAAAAAAAAAAAAAAAAAAAAAAAAATATCATTTCAATAGAAAGCATCTGCTCAGCAGGCCAAGGTGGTCAAGATGCAACGGAGATGGGAGATTCTGTACAGAATGCCTTAGAAAGGACTAAAAATAAGGGTGGTGCAAGACGAGCAATTTAGATGTGTTGCTAATATATTCTTACCTTTGACACTAAGTATAGCTGCATTCAAAGGGCATTCAAAAATTGTAGAAATAGAAAGGACTAAAGGGGTCCTAAAGAAATAGAAAGGACTAAATAAGGAAAATATTAAAGGTCCCTTTAAGAAAGGAATGAAAAGAATTATCAGTATTCCACGTACAGATGAAGTGTTTCAAGGAATGAACATGATAGACACAAGTATTTATGAAAACAGGTGAAACAAGGTCAAATAGTCACTTTAATGATCACATTGGAATTAAGTGACAGCAAATTTAAAATGGAAAAGAAAATCACAATAATTAACTTTGCGAACTCTCCGACACAAAAATGTTATTGATACAAAGGGCATAATGATTAGGAGAATGATTAGATGTTTAAAGTGCTAATAATAATACTTCCCCAAGCCAGGATAAGAATTTATAAGGGCTATTGATCTCATGTTTCAGGATGGAACCCAAGCGTAAGTGCTTGGTAAGAAGGAAATAAAAATAAATATATCTTTCAGGGACACTTTGTTCCTTAATTGTGATAATGAGAGTTCAGGAGAGGAGGGAGGAAGGTTTGTGGTTGGTTTTTTTGGTGGTTTGCTTTCTTTTTTTTTTTTTCCCAGGGTGTTGAATCATCTAGTATTAGTTACTAACAGAGATAGGATTCTAAGTTAATTGGATCTTTAATCGGATTGAATAGGGTAATTCCTACCTCTCTGCGTTCCTAATGGATGTCACAATGTCATGAGTTAAACGCTGAAGTGCCGCTCTGACTTGAGAGCAGCTTCTAGGGAATCCTTAGGCAAAGGCAATTATCCGGATCTCCATTGAGAAAGAGAATGATCAAGGTCAATATACTTCCAACAGTATTTTGGAATAATTACTGTCCAGTTAGTCAATTATTACAGGTAGTGCAGACATTCTTGCATGGTATTATTATTTTTTTTTCCACAAGAAAACTGTTTATTACAAGTTATCAGTCTTTCTAGTTCCAAGAATATTACCATAATAAGCCCACGTTCTAGCACAGTCCTGAAAGTATCTACACACTGGCCCAGAGGTCAGAAAACTGCTATCTGATATTGCTGGCAGTGCAAAATCTTCATGGCCATATGAGGCAGAAATAGTTGACCTGTGCAGAGCTGCAGGTAATTGGGTGCTTTAATTGGTCACAAAGAGTTTATGCTTCTGTTAAATAGTCCAAAGGAAACGCGCTGCCAATTTCCATTGGGAAGATCCCGAAATACCTACTCTCTTCAAATCCAAAAGCAATACAGGAAACGTTGCTCAACAAAGGCAATAGCTCTGTGACAGAGCTGTAAAAAATAACATATGTGAGTTCTTTCTCTCCACATAACTTCAGTAGTATCCTCTGCTGTGCACATAAGACAACGCTTTTGAAATTTTTTTCTGGTAAGGCGATTTTCAGTCCTGGCTAAAGAGCTTCCATGATAGCAAAGTGACTTACAATCCTTAAGGTATCTGTTTCACTTCCATTATAACTGGACATGCACAAAACAAAAACCCCAGCATAAATTCACCCAGACCATGATTTTGACTGAACCACTGCACTTCCTCACAGAAACACAACACTACATTTAAATTAAGATGACCTGGTTATTAGGTGCTGTGAGCACTTGAACTACAGTATGTGTCATCTTTGAAAAAAAGAAGACACAGTCACTGATCTGGCAAAACTATTTCAAGAGGACAAACACATAGATGGACAGTACTCATCAAAACCAGCCGAGACCGCATAGGTTTACCTGCTGGATTTCCCAAAAATTTGTTTTTAATGGTATAAATATAAGGTTCGTGATTTCTTTTAAAACTTGTATGTATAACAGGGATGTCGATAAAGTGGAGGGCACACAAGAGACCACAGTGACAGCTCGCTGCTGAAAAGGTAAATCGGGCCATAGTCCAGGCGATACATGGCACAACGTTTGCTTCTGGGGAAGGTGGCAGGGCCTTCGCGGTGGAAAACAGCCCTCGGCTCCATCACGTCTAAGAAAAGTTGATTGCACTGTCTTCCCTCGCAACAGCAGAACAGGGAGCCAATGGTGCCAAAAGCCCAAACCACAAATAGGAGGTTTCTTCATCATCATTAACAAAGCACAGAATCCAAAATTGCTGTTTTGACTATGAAACAGATGACTCCAGCTCTGCCAACGCTCAAGGTGTTTCCAATGCCAAGACTCACTTTGCTGAGACATATGCTCCCATATTTAGAAGCTCCTTCTCCAGATGAAATTCCTTTCTTTGCCCTTTTGGTGCTTTTATTTCTCCTTTTTGTGCTTCCCATGTATGTTCCTCCTTTTTCTTATCTTCTTCCTTCGACTGCTCATTCAATGCTCACAGATTTTAAGGCCTTTGCACCCTTCTGTACGTCACAGGCTGCTGTGCTTTCCCCTATCGCCCGCAACTCATACCCAGTAACTTGTGTTTGATCGATCATATCACGCAAGGTACCCAGTCTCGATTTGAACACAGCATAGTTCATTCCAGTGGTTAATCACAGATAAAAAATCATGTTTGATGTCTAATTTAAAATTGTCTGGCTCCAGCTTCCAGCTATCGGATCTTATTTTTCTTTTCTCTTCTTGATTAAAAAGCTGGATATGCTTTCCCCATGAAAATACTTGTCCCTGTAATCAAGTCCCCTCTCAATCCTCTTTTTGATGAGCTAAGCAGATTGATCTCTAAATCTCTCGCTGTGGGGCATTTTCTCCACTCTTCAAATAAATATTGTTATTTTCTTGACTCCTCAATTTTGTAAGCTCTTTTTTCAGCTGTTGACACCACAACCGGCCATAGCTTTCCAGCATACATCATGCACTCAGATAAAAACTCCATGTCAAAGGATCCCCCTAGTCCTATAGCCATAGCATCCCGTTAGAAGTTATCTGCCTTTCTTCGCCTGCTGTCACCCCTCCATACCCATTCACAGAAACTCTTCCAAGGATGCCCTCTCCCAGGGCATTGGTTAAGGCACAGACCGTTAGGAGGACAGGAGAAGAGGCAACATCTTGCCAGCCAGTCTTGTCTGCTCTATATAACTTCTTCTTATAAATTCCACGCTACCTATATTGCCTCACCCACAACTTTGGCAGCAGCCATTTAATTTTCGTGTCCAGATTATTGATAGAGATGTTAAACAGTTCCAGGACTAGTTCTCATTCTTGTGGAACTGCACTAAAGCCACAGATCTCTCAATCAATAATCCCCATGGACAAATACCTTTTCAGCTCTGTTAGCTAAATCTTCACCCATTAAACAAGACTGCTACTAATTCTACATACTCACTTTATTGGGTTGGTTGGTTGGTTTGTTTTAAACTGAGATTTCATGAGATACCCAACCTAACACCTAGAAAACTCAGCCACGATGCTTAGTTACCCGTATCTATCAAACCCGTAACCCCATCAGGAACGGGCTCCCTTTATCAGAAAGCCATTGTGACTGGCCTTAATTATCTCTCTATTCTTTAACTCCATATTAATTCACTCCTCTATCAACTTACCCATTATTTTTCTGGGACTGGTGCCAAGCTCTCCAGACAATCAACCCCTACCTCCTTCTGCTTTCCTTCTTTGTACGTGGGCTCCTCCAGTATTCCACAGTACGTCAAGACACATGGGATAATAGACCCAAAAATACCTTGTCATCCTTGCATGATACACCAGCCTATCTTTTTCCAAAGCTACTAAACAAGACTTTTTCCAAAAGACATTTTATCCCTTTGATCAGTCTTGCCTCTCCCTCCCACCACCGTTTCTGTCCACCCATCCCAGTTTCTCTGTCGCACAGGTACCGAGATGCCAAATCCAGCTGCTGAGAACAACATGGGCCACGAAGGCCATCACCACGGCCCGCTCGTGAAAGCTATTTCAGAGACTTCACTGTTAACGTTTCAGCTGTAAAATTTAATTTTACGGAGAATTCAGCTTTGGCCTGTCTATACAATTCTAACTTCAGTTGTTTTTCCAGGGATGCTTGTTTCATCACCCCACAGCATCCTTTCGAGTCCCCGTTCGAGAAGCACATTTAACACCGCACGTTAATTGAACCTTCAAGTTCCAGCCCAGCGCTCGGTGATCCTAAGTGGAGTGGACACTGTCTCCTCTCAAAGGTGCGCTGCAAATTGCTGGATTAGCACCGCACAACCCTAATGCAGTTAAGCATTTGGAATATAAGCTGTCTTACATTATTTACCTGTAGCAAAGTTACGGTTCAATCACTGAAGTAATATCTCATTCAGCCAGAGCAAAGGCAAAAAAGTATGCAGATGAGCGAATTTAAATTCACTTAATTTAAAGGCCTACAATTTGTTAAGGGCACATTCCCTCTCCGGGGACATTTGGGTTTGGGGATTATAAAATACATAAAGCTATAAACGGTTAAATGGATTGCCATTGCCTGAGCTTCAAAAGTTTGCATACGTTATTCTTTTCAGTGAGCGCGCTATATAATTAACACTGCAGCTATGTAGTGCTCCTGCCTATATCCTACGTAAGGATAAAAAAAAAAAAAATTGGTCTAACCACCACCCATTACAAAGAGCTTTGTGCACAGACAAGCTTAGCATACATTTTGGAGGATGACAGTGGAAGAGGTTTGTATGGAAAATGCTGCTTATCTGCTGAATACAAAGATTATTCCAATATTTTTTTTGGTGATACATATGATAAGATTTATAAACAGTCCTTGGTGTTTGTTGCCTGTTAGGTTTTTTGGTGCGGATTATTCTTTTTTTTTTTTTTTTAAATAAACACTGAGGCATATTTCTGATACACCAAAGATGAAATTTTCATCTTGCTATGCAGCTGGAATTACGCGAGGTTTCAGTGCATGGTAATGTCTGACAGGGGGAACGGCTGACAGTGAAAATTTGCTGCGCTGGCAGGATAATTAGGGACAAAGCTCCGAAAGGTAGGATCCTGCCCACGTGGAAATAAATGGGATAAGCTTCCTTTTCCTTAGGGGCTGCATAACCAGACCAGCTGTATTACTTTCTGGTGCCACCCCATTTACTGCACTTTAATAAAGCTTTGTGCCATAATACAGCTCAAACAGCTCTCAATTTTCAGCAGATGTAACACGAAGCTGAAAAGGCGAGTCCAAGTGTTTCCCAGCAGGTAGGCACCGTCTGGGCAGGCATCAGCCGAAAAGCCCCTGCCAGCAGGGTGGGCAAAATCACCGGTTGAGTGCTGCAGACCCAACCAGCAGGGATGCTGCAATTCAACATGATAATTGCAGACGATCAAAATCCCAGATTTAGGTGAAAGCCTAAGTCAAACCTCATACAGTCAATAAGAGAAAGGTGCATTTGTCATGCAGGTAGCAAACCCTGAGCAATTACTGTGGATTTCAGCAGTAAACCTGTAAATGTAATGAAGTGGGGATGTCTTAGCTTCGTACAGCCAGGACAGTCCTTTAACCCCCGCTACTCTGCACCTTACAGTACATCTGTAATTTGTATGACTCGGAAAACAGGAATATTCATTGCTGTTGCCTGGTTATTTGCTTCCACTCAGAATATGAGACAAGGATATGCCACTTGCTAGGAGACACCATTACACAGCTCCTAACACGCCTGCCTGCAGCGAGCCCGAGCGCGCAGCCTGCTACAGCGCGCTTGCCGATGGGCGCGACAAGCCCGTGCGGATGTCGGACACGATTCTCCAGAAGCCCAGATGGCGTAAGTCAGTGTAACTCAATCATCCTCAGCTGAACCATAGCAATTTGTATCAGTCAAGGACCTGAGCCATTATGCCTATTTCTCAAACTGGTTAGGTTGTAAATTAGATTTTCATCACCCTTGGGACAAAAACCTGACTCTGCTGAGGTCAGCGGGAGTTTGACCATCTATTTCAGTGGCGCCATGACTTCACCAGTGGTTTTCGCGTGCAATATTAATCCTGAAAGTCACCACAGTGTATCGGGTTGAATACTTTCCTAAAAATATATTAAACAAAATCTTCCATTAGTACTTGCAGATACCAGTAGTTCAGTTCTGCATTACTTCTGCCCAAATATAACAAAAGGAATACTTATCTCAAAGGATTTTGGATTTTAATTGCCAAGATAGCTACAGTTTTGATCCATGCTTCAGCAGAACTCATACGAAGTAAGCACTGAATACAGTTTCTTCAGCTGTAAAACTGTCTCATGACCAAGAAGATCAGGTAGGACCTTCTCTGACTCCTATCAGGTCAAAACAGAAATCCTCTAAAATCTATTCCCTACAATGAAATTTTACTTGAACAAAGTCATTGATGGAGTAATATGAAAGGATAACCTGTGAAAAATAAAGCATGGGGCCCTTAATCAGTAAAATACCCAAGCAGTAGCCCCAGTTTTAGTGAAGTAGTTCACTGAAATCGGCAAACATCTTGTGGTTTGGGGTATTTTGCCTATGAAGAAGTATAACCAACAAAATCAGGCAAACAGGCATGGGTGCAACCAGAACCACAGACCCGTATCAACCAAAACAAACCACCCCAGTACTACCGAGGGAAGGAGTTTAGTGACGAGACAGGCAGACCACATAGGGCTAGGAGATCACTCTTGGAAAAATTTGTCGATGCTTCAAAATCTACAGACAATCTTTTATTATTAACAATCGTCTGATTTCAGTAAACTGCAAAAAAAAAAAAAAAAAAAGGTGTATTCTGTGAGTATGTCTAAAAAAAAAAGCCATTGAGTTGATCACTACTCATAGTTGAAAGCAGTTATGGTATTTTCTAACAGAAAAAAAAAAAAGTTCTCTCCTGGAATAATAATTTTATTTTTGCTATAAGCAGAGCAATCTTTCATCAAGACTAATTCTATTTCAAGCACAGGGGATACAGCAATGGCACCGGCCATTTTTTACCAAAACATTGTCCCAGGTTTCCATCAGTTTTAATACTGTAATGCACCCGACATAACTGAAGGATGCATTTTTCAAACAGACTTTCAAGCTGTGGGAATACACCCCTCGAAGGCAGCCCTTGCTTCCTTTCAAGTGCCATGCAAGCACAGCAGGCAGCATTCAAAGCCACCTCTTCAGTGTCAGGGCTGGCGGGGAATTGGCTGTGTCACACTCGAAAAGTTACCAAAGGAGACACAGACTGAAAGGTGGGTGGGCCCGATTCTGCAG
>NW_009260758.1:2316352-2316905 GCF_000687185.1 Egretta garzetta
TACTTCTCTTAGGAGATTACTGCCTCACCAATGAATTTCAGCCGGGAGGCTGCCCTGAATAGCGACTGCCGACCTTCCACAGTCGTCTCTAGGGTCTCCTGAAAAATGGAGACACTTGAAATGAGATTTTTAAAAGCACTAAGATCATCTGACTAAGCTATATGGGAAGGTAGGAGGACTTTGGCTCGCCGAAATGTTTAGATGCACTTCCTCAGACCTGGAGCCCTGTGCTCTCACTGCCTGGCTTGTTTATAGTTAAACTCTCTGTTCACGAGGGCAGCGGGTCCTGCCAGCCATTACAGACCCCCTCTGCCAGCCTCAGCCCACCTCTAAAGCTACAGCCCCCGTCCGCCTCTATGGAATGACCAGCAGCCACAAGCGAGTGTGGACACACGACCCACGTGCTGACTTCCACGCTCCCGCAAGGAGGAGGAGGAGGAGGAGGAGGAGGAGGCGGCAGCATCACCGAGCAGGCGAGAGGAGCTTAGGTGTGGTCCGTGTGAAGACCAAGCGCATCCGCAGGGTGATGCGAAGGCTCCAGGCACGTTTTGCT
>NW_009260758.1:2316974-2321647 GCF_000687185.1 Egretta garzetta
GCCGCCGTGAGTGCAAACCTGGGGAAGATGAAACGGGAATGCTACGAGAAGTTCCCTTTCCTTGCCACAGCAAAAGTGGTTGTTTGGAGGTTACCCATTAGGAGCTCAGTGTGGGGCTGTCGCCGAGGCAGCTCAGCCTGGCTGATGGACCAGCTATTACAGCCACAGCCAGCCCAGGAGCCATCTGTTGAAAATATCCTCAAAAGCTCCACTCTTATAGAAACAGCCCGGCCCAGGCTCCACCACTGGCTCCTTCTCCCTCAGCTGCTCAGGCCTGGATCCAGGCATCTCTTATTTCTTCTGTGCAGGAGACCGGGAGCAAAGATGAGGATGTATCCAAGCAGGCTCATCTCTGTCCTCCCCAATCTCCCCTTCACCCTCCCTAACCTGAGCCATATCCCTACCACACCTCTAATTCCACCTCGTTGCTGACTCAGCAAAAGGAGAACAACACCTGAAAAGATAAATTGGCAATTTTCTTGATAAATGGAGAAAAGAAAGGGATAATGAGGGTCAAAAGAAATTATGAAGACTTAAAAGCCCTAATGAAGACTTAAAAGCCCTAATGAAGACTACAACATAAACCTTGTCCTTCTCACATGGATCAGGATCTGCACCTGGAGGTCACACTCAAAACAACTAACACTAGTTCAGATGTAATTAATAATAAACACTAATTTTAATGATAAACTGTTTTCCATCTGTATTTTGTTGAGTCTTACACATTCAGGTGTAATGAAGGAAGACGGAAACATCTGCTAGGGAATGCAGCACCCTCAGAAAATAACACATCACAGCAGCCACCACAGCTCCACACTGTGGATTTCATATGGGGTGCCCGGGCATGCTGGGAGGATAAACCTGAGACACCAAATATTACCCTGAATTTATAACGCAGAGGCAATCGCTACAACAGCAAGCACCAATCAGCATTTGGGTATGCAAATGCACTTGCAGAAATCAATGCATAAAACAGATACAAGAGTAGCAGCTGGGAAAAAAAAAAACCAACAAAACAAACACAACTACCTTGAGTTCTGGGCATTGACTTCGTTACATAGAAACAACAGCAAAAAAAAAAAACCCACAACAAAATCAAACAAGCTCACACGTACCTTGTTACATAGAAACAACAGCAAAAAAAAAACCCCACAACAAAATCAAACAAGCTCACACGTACCTAAATCTTTACCTAAGTCTATCTAAGACTAGAAAGACAACTACACGTACATAGATTATGAACTAGTATAACCTTAGCCCAGGAATATTGACAATGAGTTGAGATTTGGGTCACTGTGGTCCAAACAGGGCAGCCGTTATCATGGGCACTGCTACAACACCCCCTTCTAGTCCAATATGCCAGTCAATCCTGCAATACCCAAGCTCTTTGTCTAGGAATGAAGGGAAATACCTGGATTCTCCCTTCTCACCAAGAGGGAGGAAGAAACCTTCCAGAATACCAACTGCTATCTAAGTAAAATAAATGCCATGACAGCCTGCAGTTCCCCTAGCCCTAGTATCCTTTTTCGTAGCTACAATTTTGGAAGGAAAAGGCTATGTCTGTATTAGCAAGCAGCAGAGCTCAAAGGGGCAGAGGTAAGTAGAGCAAAACAGTGCTGGGAACCCCAAATCCACCCACACACATTGCAAAGGCTTCGCTTCAGCTCTAGTCAGGAAGCCACGGATGAAAAGCCCATTAGCAGCTGAAGTGCACAAAGTAAACTCCTGAAACAGATATTGTGGCTTAGGTTCATCCGAAATTAATCCGGTTTGTGCGGTCTCCCCCGTAATGCAAACCAAAGCACCAGTAAGTGGGGATGGGATGACTGCAAGATTCCCTTCCAAGGTGCACTCCAGAACTAAGATGCCAGCACATGTGGACCCAAGGATAGCAATAGAGTTCACTGACATAGAAAAATAATTCAGCGTGTATGAACTGTATGCAGATAACCTGGTTAAAGCCAATATTGGTACTTTGGGTATACACAACCACGGTAGCACTTATCTTCCTTCTGCTCCGTGAGTACTAAATCTGTTATTTCCTTACACAAAATAGATCTGTTAAGAAACCAGCATCTTCTGCGAGGAAAACCTAGCAGAGATCTCCAGGCATATGGGCTATAGGATGGGCCAGACTGCCCTGAATTCAGACAACGATCAAACCACATGTTCCATGTTGCGTTTCATTTACCCATAATGGAGCGCGGGGTAATGCCACAAGACCTCGCAGGATCTCCCATCTCGAGGCAGCATGAGGGGGACTGTTCCATAAACATTTGGTAGATGCCTGGCTTTGTTAAGACTTGCTTGTCCCACTAATGGTTTTGGGTTTTGAACAGCAGTCTAACTGAGAAAGGACAATTGAAACTTGTTACAAAACACCGGGCACACCACCACCAGAATGTGGTTTACAAGGAAGATTCCTGCTCTTTTTTTTTTCATACCCACGCTGCCCCCCACACTCTGCATCGATCTTAATTATACATCATCTAAGGTTGTTCTAAGGTGGACTTCGTGTTAACCAAAAAAAAAAAAAAAAAAAAAAATCTTTAACAAAACAGAATTTCTACTTTACTGGACAAATACACCAGAAGAAATTGTGGCATCTTGGTAGGTTGCTAAGCAACCAAGAGCTCCAGTGTCACTTGTTTGTGATCAATTCAAGTCATTCATCAGGCGCTGAAGCACCAGCTCAGGAATTCCAACAAATCCGCGCCTTGGGAAAGCCACAGGGACTTCCTGCCACGCAGTAACACTTTCTTTCCTCCAAGATAAACTTTGTAGATGTTCTTTTGATCTGTGTGATATGTTAATTCATTATTCTTAACATACTGCTAATGGGAAAAAGCTATAATTAACTAACTACAGCATTGTAACGCGTGCAAGATAAACTGAACTAATTAGTAGTGTTTAAAGTAGTCCCTGTCTTCTCCCACTGGGGAAAGGAGCGGATCCTTCCTGATCACAGAAGCAACCGTCCACAACATCGTTTCATGTAATGTATAGCTATCTTTTTTTTTTTTTCCCCTTTTCCTTCCAAACATAAGTGATAAAGTATATTTCTATTGGCAAACAAGATGGCCACAATCCTAACCACTCGAGGTACACACAAGTGTTGTGAGTAATGTAATCTTTCAGATTAAATGAAGGTTTATCTGCTGGGTTTCTTGGGATAAAGATGGAAACTGTTATATTTTCATCCCCGAAGTTTAATTACTGAAGTAACACATACTAAATGCCCATAATAATTAAATTCGCTCACACTGAGAGCGAATTCAATGTAATCAAAGTGTATACAGCTGAAGTACAGTCTCTTTATTTCAGCTTCATATTCAGAGTTCATTCTACTCCTATTTTGATGAAAAAATCAGTAATAAATTGCAAGAGTTTAGAGGACAAACTGGTTTAAAAGCTGTGGAACAAAACTTCTACAGTTCTTGGATTGCGGACAGGTTTGTTTTCCTAAAGGTATTTAATGATACGTTCCCACATATTATGCAACGTTCCTGAAGGAACTCCATCACCTCCTGCAAACCTTAGTATCTTATCTTCTGCATCTTATTTTAATGTAACATAGTCTGGTCTTGCAGTTCTTCGGTAAGCCAGACTTCACTAACAGGAGACACTGGGCCTAAGTAAGGACCACAGAAACTGGCTAACAGGAATTTTCTATTCTACTGAAGACCCACGGGGAGAGGTGGGGTTCGGGGTTTTTTTTGTGAAAGTCAAAGAAAAATCATTACTTTTAAACAACAGAAAAGCATTAACACAGCAGTAGTCGTGCACATTAATACTTCACATTGGTAAAAGCTGAGCAGAGGATCCCAGGAAGCAACGGGCAAAGGACAACGCGCACAACTCCAAGGCAACGTCACACGTGTTCACAAACAGGCAAAAAATTACATATTCAATTTAAGGTGCAGGTTTTTACCCACCTCCTTTCCTCAGACTTGTAACTAAGCTCATAATATTTATTGCTTACGGAATAGTATTTGGGAGAGCTACGTAACACATTACTACTAGTTAACTCAGTCACATCAAATGAACCCTTGCCAATCAGACACAAATACCTCCTGTCAAGTCTCAGGTGAAATTTTCCAAAACACGTTTCAAGCAAAACTATTCCTAGGTAGCGCTGAGAACGAATGTACTTGCTTTGTATTTGTGGAGTTATAGCTGAATACCTGGATGTTACCCAACATATCATAGCTTAGCACTTTTCTACCCCAAAATAAGAAGCAAAGTAACATTGGTCATAGAAGCGATAGGTGGAAAGCCTGTTTCCCTTTCCTGTGTCCGACTATTAGACAACAGAATCTCCTTGCACTATGAAAACCTGAACCTAGCTGCGACCACTGATGCTCCGATCGTGCAACACAAATTAGTAACACACAGCCCACGATGCCGAGGTTTAAAGATTCTTACAGCTCTCCTGGAGGGCAATGCAATCACGCCAGGAAAAAAAAAAAAAAAAAGAAAAAAAGAAAAACAAAAACCTGGGGACATTTGTAATTATCTGAGTATTGCAGGGGGAAAAAAAGGTAAAATACTCTCCAAAACCATTAGGAAGAAGAAACAAGTGTTTGCCCGCACGATATCCGGGCTTGCATACTTGAACCCACCTTTAACATGGGACCGAGCCCCCCCACCCCGCAATCGAGACCCCTGCAGCC
>NW_009260758.1:2322761-2325055 GCF_000687185.1 Egretta garzetta
ACCGACCAACCCCCCCCACCACCACCCATTTTACTCTTCTCTCGAGGTGCAGAGGTGTCATTTCTCTTCAGAGGAAAGGATGAGGAATCAGAAAACCTCAGCTGGGGATGGTCCTCCCCACCCTGTCTGCCTCCGCGCTCGCCCTTGCTAAAAAAACCCCGCGTTCATCATCGCACCCGTGCTTCATATATTCAAACCTTTGAAAAATCTATCTTTTCCCCATTTTTTGCAAATGCCCCTCTTCCTAATTTTTGCTGCGTGTGCTGTACGGCGCCTGCAACCACAAAAGCAGATCTGGTCTGCATGCTTGAACACTTGGCTTTTCCCGCCTGCATGGTTTACTTCTGTAATCCCTTTGTGGAACGGGTGAAATTTTTAAGTGCTTGGTGAAGACAGTCGTCACAAATCTGCCAGTCATTTTCTTAAGTACTCCATCCAGAGACACAGTGTGGAGGTGGTGAAGGTCAGACATAATCATTTTCATGAGGACTCGGACTTCTCAGCCAGTTTTCTGTCTCACTGCTGACCTTTGGGTGTTTCTCTTTTCTCTGAGCTTTGTCTAATGCAATGAACAATAATCATAAAGAAACACTCACGGACATTAAACCATAAAACCACCCTACCGAATCACCGTTAGCACTCATGGGGATTATCATCATTTAGGTTAAAGATTTTTTGGACAGTAGCAATCAGAATTTGTTGGTGTACTGGCCAACTTATGTTGTTCACCTCCAGCAGATTTTGGTAGGTGAGTTTACTTTTTGGACAGGTAGTAAATAATTAAATTTGAGGAAAGCTATTATAAACTAAAGATGGTAGTAAAAGAAAAAAAAATCTGAAAACTAGTAGGGAAAAGGATAATTTAATATACTTGTTCTGTGTTAAGAAAGCAAATGCAGAAATCAGTTAAAGCAATGTTATGCTTGATATTTTAGTCATGCAAAGTCAGGCAATTCAAAGGTATAATTTTCATATTGAGCTACATTTAAGTCAACTTGCGCCGATATAAGTGCCAGAATTCTCACCAAATGCGTGGAGAAAAGCTCCCATTATGGAAGGAAAGTCTGCTGTGCTTGCTTAGAAAGCTCTGACGTTGGGCCGTCGGATTTCTGCGCAGCGGAGGCCCAGCCCAGCGCACACATAAGGAAATGGGATTTCTCCCTTTGAATCCTGCTCTCGTAGCCGAATCCTGAATTGACTTACTGTTTCATCCCAGGACAGTAAAATGCTATATTTACAGCACATTGCTTTCCAAAGCAACCGACAGCTAAGCAACAGGGCTGTCCCCCCGTGCGGCGGAAACCTCTGAAAATAAATGGAAAAGGAGAGAGCTGTAGCGAAATGTCGTGACCGTGTCAGGGCTGCCGACGTCTTGAAAAGCTGTTTGACCCAGCATAAACATGGCCATTGGAGATCGAGTCAAAATTCAGAGGTGACTGAAGATTTACTGAAGCCTTGGCAAAAACTGAAGACGCCAAGGGTGGGAAGCTGTGCGCTGCTTGTCTGGGAGCAGAGATAACCGAGCTGGCCGGAGAGCCGGGGAGAGCTGGCATTGCCCCTCCTGCCACTGCCAAGGGGATGAAAAACTGGGGCAATGACTCTTACCCGCTTCTGGCCAGTACTGCCCTCCTCCCGGGATGCCTCAGCAGTACCAGGAGTTTCCAGGTTGATTTCTGCAGGGCTCTGACATCAAGAAGAGAGACAACGATTTAATTACCTCCAGTGACTGCTTGAGGCAGGACCGCTGCCAAAGTCAACTTCCTAGGCTGCCCATACCTACGTTGCCGCATCCACTGCCCAGATACTCTGGGCCACAACCAGAAAGGAGCTGGGCTTGCAGAATGCAGCGACCACTTAGACTTTCACTTCCCTTCCTAGCTGGCCCAACTTTTAGATCCTTTCTGGCAACACGATTTTCCCCAGGATCTTCTCACATTTTTCAGGTTTCGGCCCGTAATATGGAAACCAATACATTATTTTAATTTTTCAGCACAGAATCATGTAGATAACTTCTCCTTCCACTAGGAGGTCAGCTGATGGAAAAGTCAAAGTATGTCAGCTTACCAAAAACTGCTCTACACTTCCAAAATAAAATGCATTTGTAATAAGCCGTGTCACTAATCACATCTATTTCCCAGACCAGGGTTTGCCTTAAGTAAAGTGTAAATAGACATAATCCATTGTGCTTCGGCTTTCACTGGGTAATGAAACAGGGCAAATGTCACAGCACTTATGTCTGCCCAGAACAAAAATAAAGACAGAGAAGCACAGTTCGGTCCTCTCTGTGTGTGCAC
>NW_009260758.1:2325083-2362637 GCF_000687185.1 Egretta garzetta
GCTGAAAATCAAGGAGCCTTTTCATCCAACCTGCTACTTGATGAGAGAATGAGAGCAACACTGCTAGAAACATTGGAAGACGTCATTAAATCTCTCTAGGCTGGCACTGATCACAGATTTAAAATACATGTTAAATGCATAATATTGTCTCAAATCAAGGGTGAGAAAAAAAAAAAAAAAGCAGGACATTTATCTCAGGAATTGTCCAAAGAAATCAGAGGGGACAGAGAGTGTGTTTGGGCCTATTGCAACTTTGACTTGTTACTTGATTCACCGAACGAACTCCCTCAAGAAACAGAGCATTTTAAAATCAGTTCCAGAGTCTGGTGGGAGGCTCAGAAGATTTCCAGTCTTACTCTAAATGCCATTTAAGATACATGGAATACTTAGGACAAAAGAACAGATTGGCCAGATTTTCTTTAGAGAAAATTAATTTTGCTTGTAATTGCCAGCACATATCCCACCACCACAGCTCGTTAATAAAGATGATGCAATTTTTGAATAGGTAGATATGCAAAAATATGAATGTACTTGAATATCAAAAGCCACAATTTGATATTGTTTCTTAAAAAAAAAAATTAGTTTCTGGAAATCTGTTTTGGTCCTGGACAAATTAACTGGCTAAAATTATTGCTGTCATGACAACTAGCATTTTCTCCATGTCAAAATTTGGTTTGGAAATTATGTCCTGCTACAACATGTCACGGTATTTTCATTAATATTGGAATTTTTAGAATGTTTGAATTATACCAGCTGAAATGTATATTGAGAAGCACAAAGCTGCATTAGAAACTTTCAGCTCATGGGGAAAGATTTTAACTGTAAAGGGCAAACCATAGATGGGAGAGATGCCTATCCCGTTATGGTTTATTAAACACGTATCTGAGCAGACATCATCAATGCTTAGCTTTGAAATGTTGAAAGCCAGGTGGGTCTTGACCAGAGCAGAGAAGCTACAGACGTGCTAGAAAATGCTCATCTATTCCTTCATAGTGAGAATACAGGGAAACTCCACGCGATCAAAGGACAGCGAATTTAAAATGAATTAAAGGAACTACTACTTTTCGCAGTTTGAATCAATCCCAGGAATTTCAGCTTTGAAGAACCTGGAGTGAAATGTTGGGGGGTTTTCTTAATATAATTTTTTAAAGGCTGGATAATTTTATGACTGCTAGTAACATTTGTAACTATGCAAGCTAAGATAATAACAATGGTAATCAAATCTCATGCTTCAGGGCATAAATTGATTGCTTGAAGGGGCTACGGAGGTTTTTTTCTTTTTTTCCCACTACTGAGTACACGATTTCACAACTGAGTGCATTACAAGGGGAGGTGTTTGCTACTGTAGCAAGACAATGGATCTAATCTGTAATAACAAATACGACACCAAAATACAGTGAGGTGCCTATCTGCTTTGCAAACACTAATAGATTTAGGGTGAAATTCAGCGAAATATTTGATTCTCATTTCCCAGTTAGTTTCCTATATTTATTTTGAAAGAAAGCAGTAAGGTCTAGATTTAAAAAACCCCAAACCCAAACAACCCCACAAAGCTTAGGAGCAAGAATCTCAGAATTAGTCTTGAGGACCCTAGTTAGGCAAGTGCATTCTTCCATAGTTAGCCTCAGATCCAAAGATTAGGATTAAACCCAACCAATTCATAGAGAATCAAGTCACCACACAGGCTGACCGACGGCCAGCTTGTAAGAACTTGCTTTTGAAGATGATCATATATTTCCACCCAAAAAGAGGCCATGGTCTCTTTTCTTTGAAGAACAGGCACGGCAAGAGACGAGAGAACTCAGCCTGGAGATGGGGATTTAGGTTTAATTGCCAGCTGTACCAGAAAGCTCCACACAAGTCTGTGCTCCCCTCCAGGACAGACAGAAATCGAGCTCGAACATATTTCCTCAAGCAGAAATTAAAGATTCACTGGACCCAGCTTGGAGCAAAACTGCGCCTCATCTTTATTAGGGCATTTGTGGAAGGAAGGCTCGAGCTCCAGTGGGGCCACAACAGACTATTCCTGCTTTGTCCTTCAAGCATTCACTAAAGACCCTAGAACCTGTCCAGAAAGGTTCTTTCTGAATGAACATGTAATATAATACAGTATAACATAACTTTGTAATTTGTCATCTTTATGTCATTGCTTAAGTGAGACATTTATCATTCCAAGTTTTAGGTTTGGGTTGGTTTGGTTTGGGGCGGGGGGATGGTTTTTGCATGGTGCAGTAGTGACATTTCCAGATACAACACTTCAAAGCAGAACTCCACAGCACAGGCTTCAGGTGCATACGTGCATTGAAAGTACAGATCTGCCATGTCAAGCCTAACTGGCCACTCCACCACAGACACCTTCTACTTTGGTAGAAGCCTGTCCAGTTCTCTAATTGGTGTGTACCAGTTTGGGAGATGAAGCTATAGAACAGAAAAGCTGTGCCTCATGGTAGGCCAACACGGGCTTAGTCATCCACCACACGACGAGACAAGACCATTTGTAAAGAAAAGCAAGTACCATACTCACAAAAAATGCCATCTGAAAACTTATCTTTAGTCTCTGTGCAGAGCTGGCACGAAGCCCAGAAAGAGCAAGCCACAATATTTAGAGAAATGGAATCGTGACTCAAGTCAGGACAATGGCATTGATCTCATTCATCTGTGGAAGAGATGAAAGAGGCCTAGGAATAAAGACTTTCTGATTCCTGAACAGTAACTGCTAGTCACTGGACGAAACACCAACAAGGTCCGCACGGTTGTTTTTATTCTAGTCTAGGGCGGAGGTGGGATCTGCAGAATGAAGCCTTTGCCTGGATAACCCATGAACACAGTCACAGCATATGTGGTGATGTCGATGAGACCTATCGCTCACCAACTACTGAATAAAATGCTTTCTTTTTGCTTTCTGTCAAGGTCAACTGGCATAACTTGCACGAAATGTCTACTGCCAAAACCCTGCATTGATAGAACACAACCTGATTATCTATACTCCCCCATACAAAAATAAACCCAAGTATTTTAAAGAAATCATTTGTCCACGTTTTCCCACTGAGAGTCAAACGCATTTGGATTTTAATAACAGGTAACGTTTACAGAATTATTGTAGCTACCCTTGAAACCAACCAGTCACAGTTATGAACATAAACAGCTCATTTGGAATTACCAGGGACCCCCTTGCCAAGTTCTGCAGACACATGAACAAGACGATTACTGAGGGATTCATTTGGTTTTCATGAGAAAAGAAGAAATTGCACTGATCTCCTCAGTCAGGGACAAACAGTGGGCTTGGCTAATGCTATCATTTGTATTCTTCCATTTTTTATGTCCGTGTAGCAAACCAATTTTATTAAAATAACCTACATTAAAGTCCAAATCAAAAAACAAAACACTAGATGGGTTGTTGCTGAACCATTTGGTGCTCCCTGTGTTCCTTTACCAATTTAATCTGACTGGTGGGTTGCAGGGTGTTCAATAGGTCACCTGCATCAGCAATTTCAGTCCAGACAATTTGCTTCTAAATACTACATGGTATGATACACATTTTCCAATTACATTTCAGACTGCTTCTAAATTCTACCAGACAGACAAACTTATATGAAGAATAGAAGGCTTAGGAAACAAAAGCATACAAATAACTGTATAGTAAAGCAATTTTTTTTTGCACAGTCAAGCTATCAGCAGTTATACAAAATTATTAATGCAAGCAGGGGAGCAATAGCTTGATCACCAGCAAAAGATTTCTTTTTAAAATATTGGCAATTCTCATGTAACAGAGTACATAAATGATTTACCCGCTTCAATGTCCTTCAGACAAGACATTCAAGGAAAAAAAAAATAGTACTGTGACTGTCAGATACAATAATTGGGAAAACACTCAGGAAAAACAAGTATACTTCTGTCTTACCCTTCAAACCCTTCAACCTTATAAAAACAATATATATATATATACACACACATATATGTATACCTATAAATTGATGTTATGGAGACCCAGAAAATTTTATTAAAAATAAGCATCACTCAGTAAATACTGGAAATACTGTCACTAGGCCAAAGTGATGAATACGAGTCAAAAAATGCATTCCTACAAGAATGAGACTAAGGACTCCCTTTGAAGTCTGGGATTTGGGGATTACCAAAATGGTCAGGATTATACTTGTAAGGTATGATAGTACATCCCCTAACAGTTTTAATGGACTGTGCAGGCAATACCCAGCATTATTTTCAGTATCTAAATGAAAAGGATAAAGACTTCCAAAACTTTCCAATCAAAACTAAAAGTAAATGGAGGTGCAGGGTGGCCATAACCATTTGGTGAGCTGACTATAAGCAAGCAGTACACTTTTTCAGAACAACCCGTAAATCCCATGTGGTGGAGCAAGAAACGTGGAATGCAGGTCACAGAAGAAGGATCTGTATGGAGAACCTATACCCTGAGTGGGACATAAGTCTGAGAGGGATTTAAGAACCATGGGTTGAACCTTATCTATTTGGAGGGCTACAAAATCCATAGCTGTATAAACAGAGGATATTAAGTAAGTATAAAAAGTCTTTATTGCTTTTGTATTTTGTGCTGGTGTGTATTTTGGAATTAAAGTGCCTAGTTCTGCCATCTGCAGCTCAGGATGGATAGCAGGTGACTGGTTAGGATTCAGAAAGGAGTCAGGCAAACAACTGCAGCATTGGAGAACGCTTCTTATGGTAAGCGGTGAGAATTCATCAACTAGCATGTGTAGAGGTGGTTAGATCCCAGTCTGTGGTAGCAGAGGGAATAGGTGTTAAGCAATGGAGGGCTCCTCTATCCAGGTGCCGAAGTATAACAAGATCTAATGACTGGCAGATGAGAAAATGTTTTATTAATTTTTTTTTCTCTAAAAAGTGAATTTAAATAACCCTTTGGCAAATTTTTCCTAATTGTGGTAAATTAATTATTCATGAGGGGCCATTCTAACACCAAGACTACACAGTTTTCTTAAAAATACTTTTTAGCTCAGGAAAAAAAAAAAGGAACAGAGAATGTATGATGTAAGAAACATTAGTTGATGGCAAAGGTTGTGCTGCAGCCCTTGCTGATGCCCAGCAGCAAGGAAAGCAAAACTAACCACAAGGTCCTGGCCACCAGGACCCTGGGAAGAGCCAAGGGTGCATTGCTGCGAAGATGACCTCAAAAGAAACCCATGAATTCAAGTCCTGCCAGCAAAAAGAAACTGGTTTTGAGACCTGTCCAGCTGTGAAGCGGCTGCATCTGTAGCAGACTACACAGGCTTATCCTACACCATCCTATTCCTGTCTGCAAAGCCCAGCTCTGGGATGGAGCAGAAAAAAATCCTCAGTTACAAGAGCTACATCTTGCTTGAGGGCTTGAAAAAGTTTCTCCAAGAGGTAATATTCTCCCTCAGAAATCAACAGCAAAACCAGGTATATGTCATCTTAAACGTGCATATGGGTTTAGCTAGATGCTAAATCCAACACTGAGGGGAAAACAAGACCAGAGAAAAACTGCTGCCAAATTCACCTGCATTTAGATTCATGCGGGTCTGCTGTGTTACCTACTGATTTAATGATATAGAATTATCATGAAGTTCAAGCTGAGCTGACTTCCAGCTCCTTGAATTTAATATAGCCGTGACACTTTCCATCAGCTGAAAATTTATCCTATATACTTTTCTAAATATATCTATCATCTCTAACAGCTCCCAAATTTCAACTTTGTAGAAACTGCTTTCTCAGTCCTTCTGCCATCTGCTTTTTTGCTGGGCTCATATGTGCTTCTCTGGCAGTGACTCTGTAAAACATACTAAGGCAGTGAAAAGCGCAACGGAAAGTGTATTTTTGAAGTGTCTCGCCTCATTTGGGAGTTAAATGCACTTATATCACAAATGCATAATGATTAAAAAAATAGCAGACACCAATACATCTACGTTCGGGTGTAAATTTCTCTGCAAAATATTCACTGACTGCTGACAAAACCAATCTCTTACAAGGCCCATGAACACAGCCTAGCATGTATTCCACACTTGAAGAGTCGCACACATCCCGTATACAACCACCAGAGAAAGAAATCCCCATGCCAACATTCAAACTCCGGAGAAGAATGCAAGTCAGGCATCACTTTGCCGTGATGACAGTAATCGCCAACGTACAAAAGGAACTTTTCTGAAAGGAATTGTTTCTAGAAAGCTATATTCAATCCTCTGTCCAAGTTGTGAACACCCAAACTGTTTATATTTCTCTTACCTTTGCTAGAATAGGTATCCGTCCCTAGTGCCATCCATGGTGCCATCCATGCACTTCCATGATAGAGGGAGCTGGAAGGGAGGAGAGGTTACCATTTTCTTTCAAACTATAAATAAAACAAAAAACTGGTTTGATTTTTACTTCTTTCTACATGACTACATCTCGTTCCAACCTATATAGTTATCTTCTGGCTTCATTGCTTAATTTATCTCCTAATTTGTAGAAGGGACTATATTTTCTCTTCTTGCAACAGTCAGTAGATATAATCTTGTGTGTTTGTTGCAAATGGATGGTTTTGTTCTCCAGCCTTATTGCCAAGAGATCGGACTCACTGAAAATAAAGAGGGGGATGTTAAATAACGCAACTGCAGCAAAAGTAAAAGCCAAAAAACCCTAACACAAACCATTAAAAGAAGGAAATCCTTATGAGATAACCTGTCTATCCAAGGTGGGTGTAAGCAGGGATGGAAAGACAAAAGAAGACTTCAAAATGGGCATGATTTCCTCTGATCTGAGTTTTTCCAGTCATAAAAGTTTTAATTCTACATGAAGATGCATTTCTGCAGGCACAGCAGTAGAAATATAACAGGGCCCTTAGGTGGAGAATTACAATATAAAGGCTATCAACTGCCAATTAATCTTGTGAGGTCAATGGGAAACAGCCAGAATTGCTGCTTCCAGATGGGTGAAAGGAGGCTGTGGAATTTAATTTACCCCGTTACCAATGTACTCTGGCAGATCTCCGAGCCCCCGCCCGCAAAAAAGGACCTGAAAGACCAATGAGTTGGCAAGATTTGGGGCCTTATGTGTCAGCTTCTTATAGCGCCTAGGCTGGAGGTGTAAATTTACGGGACATGGGTTGCTGTGCGGGCCTTATCTGGCCATTCAGAATGGCCCGCACCAGGCGTCATCGCGTGTCCAGAGGAGATGCATCGGTTGTGCCTATTGCGTAGAGCCCGGAGGATGCCCAAGAGAATGTTTTGCTGTTTAATATTATTCGACTGATAATTTAAATATTAGTAGTGCTGGTTAAAAAAAAAAATCTCCAAAAAGTTAAAAAGCTATTCACATTTCAGATGGGATTATATATTTAAAGAGGAGACGATATTGACTTACCTTAAACAGTTCAGCTCTTCTAATGTTCAATGTTGAAATGTGAAATGGGCTAGAAATTTATATTTGTCAAGAGCAGCTGAGAGATATTAAACTTTTTTTAAAAATGGTCTTCAAATAAAAAAAAAAAATCACTGAAATCCTCAAAGCAATGGCTGAAGGTGTGAATGCTGTCACCGGTTCATACAGCTTTGTGCTTCACTGGGAAAAAAAACAGTGAGAAGTATTTGTATTACTGTGTGTTTTGACTCATGTTTTCTCATCAGAAGATGCTATTTGAACTTAAATTACTGAGCAAGCTGCAGCATATTTATGGCTGTGGATCTCCAGAGAGAGTTTCGACTACTGCGACGAGCCCCATGCTGACAAAGCCTCTTTCAAACCACAGCTGATGTAGATGTGGTCACAGACCACTCAGCCAAGGCTGATTTTAAATACTTCTGTAATAAAGCCAAGTATACCAGATAACCCCTGTAGGCATCTGTTATGGTTACTAATGTATTAATTGACTAATGTAGTTCAAAAATGGAATAGACTTAGACACAAAACGTTGTCTCTCCGAAACATGTTGTGATGTGTATTAGCTCATTACAAATGGCGCGAATACAATACTGATCACAGACAATGGTATAGAAGAAATAATGTATTTTCCCCGTGGTATTGGTTTATGGCAAGTATTCACCCTTCAAGATATGCAGTTAATCTGTATCCTAAGCCTGTTACCCTTCACGACAAGGGAAAATTTACTTACGTGTTTCCCAGAAAACGCTGCTTTGGTCCACCGAAGAAGATCAGGCTATGAGGTGGAAACGTGAGAGGCCAAGGATTCCCACTGGCTCTGTAGGTTGACAAGAAATATTTCTCAGCTGGAAAGCACGCAAGTCAGTGTGCTAAGTGGTGCAACGCAATGGAGAAATTCATGTTGCAAGTTCAACATGCAAACCACCAAAAGGCGAGAGAAATATGGCTTAAACTGTGATGAAGGGGATAAGGCAGGCTTATGGGTGTTTATGCTGATGAGGTTAGTGGCTTGGACTGCGACCCAAAGAGTGGATAAGATGGATTGCTCTAACGGTGTTGTCTCTATCTCGTGGAGGAATGACAGTGACTAATGGGGCTTTAATTGGCAGCCGCCTTTTCACCTGGACGGTATAAGTGCTCTCACTTGTGCCTGCCGGAGTTATGGATCCCAAAAAGGGCAGAGACAAGCTGGAATTAATTAAAAAAAAAAGACAACAGAGTAAGAGAAGAGCACATTTTGACTGCTGGTATAAATCAGGAGTAATGCCAAAGAGCAATGGAGCAATACCTCTGTGAAACAGGAGCAAATGTGATCAGAATGAGACCCCTTCTCCTTAAGTGAGCAAGTCACTTCCGAACCAGGACAGAAACATAATACAGCCTTAAATTAAAGCTGCTTGAGAAACAGCTATTGCCATCCAATTTGCACAGGATTGGTTTTGCTCACAGAATAATTTATCGTTATTTCTATGGCGGTAATGACTGTGAGTTCAGTGTTATATTAGGCTGAGGTAGCATTCAAAAAGATAGCAATTGGACAGAGAATGGCACAATGACAACGTAACGGGGAATTTTGGCAATCAGGCTGTATACTTCATAGACTAACACTGTTCTTGCATTTTTTTTTTTTATAACATGAGGTTGCTTCATCCTTTCATATTATAACAATTTAAATGGCTGGTTTGGGCTATTTTCTCTAATGGAGGGAAACTCAGGGGAGAGGAGGGGAAGGGCTCTCTTGAAGTGAAAAAAAAATGAAGAGGTTAAAAATGAAGAGGGGTGTGGATTGAAAAAGAGTAAAACAGGAACAGGGCAGGGGTGGATAACAAGTGAGTACTGGTGGGGACGCCACCTAGGCCAACATCATGCTGTCCCACTGCACCCAAGGGGGGCTGCGGGTAGGGACAGGCCCCAGGACAGCCCCAAGGCAGGGTGGTAGGTCAGGCCTGGTGGATCCTGAAGGTCCAGTGGATGGGGTCAAGGATAAGACAGACAAGGCTTCCCAGAGGATGACTCAGGTCCATCTCAGGATACCCATAACACAGGTCCGTGGCTTACCAGTCAGTGAGGGAGGTCCATGGGAGATAGAGCAGAACACAACCACACAGGTGCCATGTCCCAAACACCACCTGGGTGCCTGGGGCTGGGCTTAAATGCAGCTCCTGGGCCCTTAGGGGGAAGGGGTGTGAGTGGAGGTCCTGGTGATTCTACTCAGGGCAATTAAGTCTATTAGTGCCTCGGGAGACAGGGTGAAAGAGGATTCCCAGCAAAAGGATAATGGGTAAAAATTAACTGACTGATACAGCTGGAAGGCATTAGCCTCTTGTGTGATGGTGTGGATCTGCACCACGGAGCTGAGTTTCTCATTTCAGTTCAGATGACGACAGAATTTAGGTTTCCCTGATGGAAGCTGGGGGGATGGGTTTTTTTGTCTTTAGAGACATTTCAGCCTGGGGAAGAAAGGAAGCCTCCAGGGTCTCCCCCAGCCTGGCGGAAGCTGTGGGGTTCAGGAGCCCTGAAGGACCTCCCTGGAGGCCACACAGACCAGCCTCGCATGCAGCTACGCACAACTTCTCAGGTTTTTTTTCTCTTCTGTTGTTATGGAAACAGCCTGTCGAAGGGCTGCTGAGGTTCTGAATCCTGGATGTGCAATGAGGGCAGGTAGATAGGGAATCACTACGTGTAGTTTCAAAGCTGAATAAAGATGTGGATATTATTTTACACATATATTAAATAAACACAGTCAAAGCCCTAACACGGAGGCATTTCTAGGATGGCAATGTTCATAAGAAAGCCGGTTGGTGTGGATTTCTGCAGCCACCTGTAGCCATGTACAGCATCACTGTGCCGAATGCCAAAGGTTTTGCCCAAGGAGACACCTGATTATACCCAGAGACAATTGCACACGGTATGAATTTCATGAAGAGATTCCTTATGTTTCTCCAGTTAATTTCAAAGCTGTATCCGACCTGAAGTTGCAGGAGCAAAGACCTGAACAGATAAAACCGTGCCAGGATAACGGTGGTGATTTGGAGACAGAAGAAGGTCTGACAACTGAGATAATTCAGCAACTCTCGATGCTCTAAGGTGGAGATAATCATTCCAAGTGTGTTATTTCATCTGGGATAACTTGCATCATCCAAGCCACTGCCTCCACTTCCTTGCTTGGCAAACCAGCCTGGTTTTTTGGACCTACAGTCCTTTGTACAGTCAATCTGATGCTCTCAGCCTGCGAGCTGAGACGGTTTTCTCCGAGAGACTCAATTACTTCCTTCAAGAATGAACTTGCAAGAGGCAGCTGTTAGATGCATGCACTCGTGTGAACATGCCAGGGAAACGTGTCTGATTGCAAAAAGGTCAAAAGAGATGACTAGTCCCTCCATGGGCTTTCTATCCCACCTTCTCTGCAGGCCGTCGATGGAAGAAAGCTCCTTTCTGCTTCTCCCCCAGGCACGCTTGGTTCACTCGCGGCGCCCTCTCTATTTATTCAGCTGCACAATCTGCCTAAGACTATTCAAAGTCTGTAAATCAGACAGCAATACTTAAGCACAGAACAAAACCATCACCAGCCAATTCACACAGTCTCCACAGGATGAAAGAGGAAAGACAAATTCTCCAACACTGTTTCACTAATGAACCTCACACCTTTGTAGTAAAAGTGAGATTGTCTGCAGTTCACTCTTTCTCCCAATTATATCTTCAGCTCTCTGCTAAAGCTGCTAATCAATGTACCAGATAATGCCAGCTCTGAATGTCGTTCTGTAGATGAATATTTGCCCATTCAGTATTGCCTGCAGAAAAATTTAACTCACGCAGAGTGCTGCGAGCTCTTGTAGGTAAAAAAAACCCCCATCTTTTCAAGTTAGACCGCGAGGTATCTCTGAATCTGGGAACAAAGGAATATGTCCAGAAGAGAAACGGTTGCATTGTAGGAAACTTCCTCCCGTGCACTTCCAGTCCTGGGGCACACAAGAGTAGAGCCAGGGCTTCTGGTGCCCTCTCCTGGTCCCATAGCATCACCATCTCCCCCATGGCAGTGGAGTCACCAATATGGTCTACTGGTAGTAGACTGACAGTAGAGACTGGTATTTATTTATTGGTGTCTATGGTAATATCCAAATTCAAATCAGCAAACCTCATGCACTGTGAGAGAAGGAACTTGAGCAAAGACACGAGATGCTTCATCACACCAAGTCTGCCCAGTCAAATGAACGATTCTGCAGTGACACACATTTGCTTTTGGAAGCACCATAGCTGTATGTTCAGGTCTGTGAAATGATCCCAGATTTTTAGCTAACATAAACTCTTTTGATCTGAAGCTGGTTTCTTCAAGGCTAGCTTTGCACTGCTCTGTGCTGCCTGATGTAGCTAAAACGAAACCCCTTTCCTGCTCGTAGGTCTTGTGGAAGGGACTGCTTGTGTAAGGAGTCTCACAAACAAGAGATGCAAGCTTGCGGTCTGGGCTACTGGCACTGGGGAGGGCTTCCCAAATTAATCAACCCACGCACATTAGACCTTTTGTGTAGATAGCAGCGACAGAGCGGTCTTGCGGGCTCAAAAGAGAACATAGGGAAGACCTTTCTTTCACAAGACTTAGGTGCTGCCAACTTCTTCTGTCCTTACCTACAGGATACACATGCTTTTTCCTCAGGCAGCATTCTCATTCCTGAGAAGATACAAAGATTTGGTGTGATCAGCTAAGAACATTACTGTAACTAGAAGGCAGCAGCTTGGAGGAAAGATTATCATGCGGGAGCAAGATTGCACTAATTGCAGAAATCAGTGTTTCAGCTGCTGCTGCTTTGGAGTACTGGAATGAATTAATACAGATGAAGCTGACAGGTATCGAGAAAAAGCACCAAAGATTGGGAAAGCAGAGCTGTGTGCAAGGTGAGGAGGTGTTTTATTTATGTGAGGTGTTTGTTTCACTGCTTGTACAAAGTGACCTGAGGCCTTCTACAGGGTGGCTGTAGGACGTAGAAGAAATGTCCCGCCATCAGTGTGCAGCAGATGCCAGGGGACACATGGCCACTTGGCCGGCCACCAAGGAGGAGAGAGGAGTCTCGTCCCCTCCCCAGGGCTGATGCTGCCTCCTCAAGTCTTCCTCTCCCAAACTCACCCCTCTGTTTCCACAAGGAACTCTCTCCAACATGAACACATATCATGTATTTACTGGGGTTTTTTTCTACTTCAGGGCAGTACAACTATCCAACCCCTACAGCCACATGCAACACCAGTCAGTAGATGCAAAGACAGTCTCTAGTTTACAGCCGCACCAACAAAAGCTATTTGAATGCAGTAAAAAAAATACATTGGAAAAGGAGAAAGACAAGATGATACAAAGCATTAGTCCCTTCCACAGGGTTCTACAAGGCCACGAATACTAGGTAGCATCTTCTAACAAATATGTATTTTTTCACCTTTATTAATCAGACTTAAACCAACCTGGGTACACAGACCAGTGTTGCATGTAAAACTCTTTTTCCTGTTTAGAGTAAATTCAGTATGAGCATTTTCCAGCATATACTGATAAAATAAAAATGTCCTCAGGGAACCATATACCATTTCTTCAGCTGCTCATTATATAGCTTGCTCTAACAGTCCAGCATACTGAATTTCGCATCCCAGAAACGTTTTACCAAAAAAAAACTGGTTTGAAAAATTTCTGAGCACTGATTTTATGAGCGTGCAGCATTTGGGAGACTTAGTGAGGTAAAGGCAGAACTCGACCCAAGTAGGTCAGAAGGTATTACATGAAAATATTCTGAGGATAAATGGTTAACTGGAGGGGGGGAGAAGTGCTGTTCTCAGGTTTTCTTGCTTATGCTTTTTCATTTACATAGTGGAATAGTCTTCAAAATAGGGATTATAATAATGTCTGCCTAACTGAAAGAAGGTGCTGCATTTAACTCAGGAGCCACTTAATTTCAAACCCTTTTATCATCCTTAAATGTGAATCCAAATTTAAACATGGAGGGAAAATACATGGCGTATTCAGGCACAAACAAAGGTATTGTCTGACATAAGCAGCTTATGTAAATGTGGGGTGGCAGAGCTCCTTTTACAGTAAACCTTTCAAATACCTCGATAAATCATGAAGAACAAAAAAAAAAAAAAAAAAATCTTTCTTTTAAGGAGGTTTGCAAAGGGATTTCACCTGTCCAGGACTGATGAGGGACAGCACTGTTCAGGGGAAAAAAAGGAGCTTTGCTAGCATCTTCCTAAGCAGTAAATTGCAAATAAATATCAATTTTTGTGTGCATGTGCTTGTGCAAGAAGGCTTCCATGATGTATCCACTGACAATTTGCTAATTTTAAAACTGAGGTGACGTCGTGCAGGGATGGATGCACCTGCAGGAGTGGTTTACATCCCTTCAGTCCCCCTTTACAAGCCAGTAGATTTATTTTTGCTTTTACAGGCACAGAGATTATATTTTCAAAAATAAATAAAAATTAAAAAGTGCCTGTACTACAGTGGCTTGGAAAGGCATTGGATGTGATCCAGTGGATAAAATGCAGCATCCGAGACCCTGGACATTTCCATTCTACTCAGTGCAGTCACTGTCCTGACACATAATCTCAGCAAACTGCTTCACCTCCTTCTTTCTCTCTTGCTATTCTTACCTTTTAATTTTCCGGTTAGACTGGAAGTACTTTGGAGAAGGAACTATCCCCTACTCCATATCTACAGAGTCCTTTAGCTCACTTCTGCTCTCAGTTGTTCTTGGAAGACCAACAATTATAATTACATGAAGGCAGGATGCATGTGGATGCAACATTACTTTGTTCAGGCTAATCAGCTCAATTCTATCAGTGAAATCTCTCTCAATTATAGGAGAATCCATGTGTGTGACCGAGACAGCAGAAATCAATCCTAATTACTCCCCACTGCCTGCACGATTCTCCTGTGCAAATAGAGGAGAAGGGACACGAGATGCTCCCAACACGGGTGGCGGTGGTTGCAAATTCCTTCTTGTAGGAACCTGTTACTGCCCTGTTAGGAGATGCTTATGCTACACCAAGCAAGAATAACAGCGGTATTTATGTCAGCAATATTAGAAAAACGGCTGCTGCCGGCAGAAAAAACAGTTATAAAACTCACACCAGGCCTTTTCTAGAGAGAGCGGTGTACGACCTGCCTCAATCCCACCAGAACATTCCAAGTGATGAATTCAATAGCTCGTCTAAGGAAAAATACAGAGATCCCTGTGTTTTATGCCAGGTGAGAACGTCATAAAATCATTTCCTTATCCTAACAGAAAAAGCTAAACTTTGCATTCTCGGTAAATCCCTTTTATTCTGATGTCGACTCCCAAACCTGTCTTAAAGCAAAATTCAGCTGTGGATGAACGTTGGGGTGGGCTACCACCTCTCAGGAGGCAGGCAGCAGGCGAGAGCTGGGTACCCGCTCTGCTTGGAGCAGACACCAAAACTGACCCACACCTGGCAGGACCTCCTGGCTCATTCTGTGGCCACCTTCAGGCTGCCTGGAGATGAACTGGGAGCTGGTTTGATCCCAACAGCATCAATGGAACGCAGAGGCAATTTTACTGCTGCTTTAAGTACCTCTTGAGCATCCCTGACAATCGAGCTTTACGCCTGTGTGTACTATTACAAAAGGAAGGAGTGGGTTGCAGTGTTTCATTTAATCATCTTTATATTAGACTCCTGAATATGCTCCTTCATACACATAAGTCAATTTGAGCAGTGCCATTTCATTCAGGTTGCTTACCTCAGCCTATAAACCTTCTTTTATTTTCATCCACCGAGATCCAGGTGCCTGGATTTTGAAATGTCTGCTGTAAAACCACACAGCAGCCACACAGGAATTAGAAAGCTGTGGTGTCTCAGGAAATAATTTTTGTCCACCGTGTTTACACAAATCAGAAACAAATGAAATTATTCAGCTGCGTTGAAAAATCAGGATGAGACAGTGTAGTGAGAAAAAAGAAGCAATACCCAAACCCCTCCTGTAGCATAGCATCCTCCCTGCATTTGATGCAAAGACAGAACGCTGCTTCTGCCTGGCATGAATTGCACCGCCAGAGGTTACACCGTGCATTTGAGAACACAAAAAGAAATACAAAACAAAATTGGAGGAGACAATCAGCAAGTTTTTGTTTTAAACTTACAGCCTGAAGATTAAAAGGCCAACTTCGAGTTTCCAGCTCTTTTTGTAGTAACGACGGGCTGAGTTCTGCCACCCTTCTCCAGGGCTAGATTGGGAAATTATATACATTCTTTGTTATAATTTGACCTTGCAATGATCTGCCACAATGGGGATTATGGTGTTGTCAGAAGATTATTCTGCACCTGTTTCCATGACATTTGTCCCTCACAGAGGAAGAGTAAATACTGGTGACATCTACCCTCAGCGACGACTTGTCACTCCTGTTGAGGAGTAGCTGAGAAGCAAAGAGAAAGAGGAAAGAAAAAGGTAGCGAAGAAATTACAATAGAAGCAGAATTTGGAAAGCGGTCTAACTGTTCCGCCACAAACAAAACAAAACAAAGCAAAACAAAAAAAAAAAGATGCAGAGGGAAAATCAGTAGAAGTCAGTAAAGAGAAAAACAAGTTGGAAACCATACAGAGAGAGATGCAGGAACACCCAGGCATTTACACTAAAGTCATATTAAAAGCTGTATCTCTCTCTAAAATGTTGGGAGACCCTGGATAAAAACATGTCTGATATAAAGGATTGCTCAGATTGAACTGACTTGGCAATATCCATGGGGAAAAAAAGACAGATGAAAAACTGGCTATTGCAGCTGGATGCTCTGACTGAAGTTAGACAATTCTTAGTGGGAGAGAAATATAATAACGGTGGAAAGGAAATGAAATAAAGTTAGAAAATGTCCTCTGCAGAATGAGTCAAAGGCTGGTATCACAAGCACTGAAAACAAAGCGTGAAGCGAGCTTGAAATCCTTTTCATTCACCTCCATTTCAAGAGGTGCAAACTGGTCCTGCCACTCTGGTCCCTGTTAACTTCCCACTAATCACAAATGGGATAAAAGGGTCTAATAAAATTATTACCTTTTACTATTTCTAAAACCTGAATATTCATACAGACAAGCTCTTCCTGGCTCATGGTCCCATGACAGTAAGTTCCCTCATCCCTGGGCTGTTGATGGGAAATGGGAAACGTTGCAGGGCTGTTAGAGAAATCTCATTCTCAGTGGCACTGATATATACTGCCGTTGGCGTGGATCACAGCTGTAACGCTCAGAAGAGGAGTTTTCCTATGAAAAAAACCCCAAAATAGTCTGCCACAAAAAAAAAGTGTCTCGCTTAAAAATCTAGGATGGGCACCCTTCTTTTAAATAACCTTGAATATTTTAATCCCATCTTACTTAACAGCAATATGAAAATAAATAAATCTGAGGTTTGTAGCTACGTGACACCAAAACCTCATTGATTTCAGCTAGACCATAAACACATCAGTGCCTCAAATTCCTGTTTCTGTAAAGACAGGTTGAAATTTAATTTACAAAAACATATGCTATTTTTAAAATATTCACCAGTTTTTCATCTTCATTCATTCTGATGCACATTTTTAAACAGTTCCCAGTATTTCGGTTTTCTTGGCTAAGCAGAAATATTTATTATACTTGTTAAAGTTTCTATTACCCTGTAGCAAAGCAATTTATCATTACTATACATGGGTGAGTTTCCTTATTATTAAAATACTGTTAAAGTGAAAACTGTTCAGCTCACCACACTTCTCTCTAATTTATTCTTGTTGTTTGAGTTCCAGTGGAATATAACTGCAAAATAATGTGTCTGATCTAGCAAGTGAGATGGGGGATGGATAGCCAGAAAGGCGAGAAGTGTCCTATTGAGAAGGCTGAGTGTCTCCTTATATCTTGTATAGATACGGTCCAGGGTCCCAGACTGTCATCAGGGCCATGTGGCCAAGAAAGGTTGATTTTGCCTCTGGACAGTGGATCTGCTTCAGAGTTGCATTAGTGGTGCCATACCCCCTTGAACTGAGGGTGGAACATGCTGAGAAATGCCCAGCGGGGAATCCACTCATAAATCCACCCGTAAATACACTCAGTACGGGGTTTTCCTTTGCTACCTGCCCTCACAACCATCTGTTGGAATGACATTGCCTGCTGACAAGGTGGTTGCATCCTTGGGAAGCTACACTGGACTGATAGAGAATATGCACATATAACTATTTAAGTCCTAAAGTTATTGCAGGAAGCACCTCCTATGCTTTACTGAAGCCATTGCTCTGTGAATCCATAGGAACAACTATACATCGTGCCATCCATATTGGCATTCAATCTATTCCTGCACCTGTACCTTCGGAAGTGCATAAACTTATTGAGGCAAAGGGTTTACTTCTGTTCAGAGCAAGTCATGGTGTTAAGAGGACAACCTTGATAAGGAGCGGCATCTGAAACGCTCTGGAAGTCCATCAGGGATGCAGAAATATAAGCTTAGAAAAATAGTTTCAGCGAAGTAAGGATTAGATAAGACACGCAATAGGAAGGCCAGCAAACAAGCAAAGGGATGAGTCTGGAAGGGATGAGTCTGGAGTAAAGGGAGTTCAGCTGGCATTGGTCCACCTGAGGATCTGCTGCACCGCACCAGGCTCGAGGGACAAACACTATTTCCCAAGATTAGATCTTGACTATCAGGTTGTATCACCTTCTCACAGGCAGAACAGAGAAGGCGAATGGCACCCATCCTGAGCTGGGTGCAGCTAATGGAAAAGATAAGGCAGCATCTTTCTTAAATATCATCACCTCACTTGATCTGACAGGTAATCGCAGCCCGAAAATATTACTTCTGAATTCTTTTCAGATCAGAGTGGAATGAAATTTTGGAAATGAGTGAACTTTTGCTCATGGCTCTGAGGACAAGAATGATGAACTTTCTGTCCCAGTCGAACCAGCTGGTATTTCATACTGCCCATTCCTGCGCTATCGAAGAACTCCCATAACAAGTGTGCGCGTATGGTTTGCAATTAGAACTACGTGCAGCCTTTTTTGCAAGAGCTGGCTCCCATCTGCATGCCCGGTGTCTACAGACCCCTGGCTTTTGCACAGTGTTCCTCATCAGAATGCGCTGGAGTATTCTTTCCAAAGTAAGTAAATATTAATCCACATTTTACAAATGCTTACTTTGGGGTACAGGGAAGCAAAACGATTTGCTGAAATTTATACTGGTTCGTTACTATGCAGGTGGGAGAACAAGTACGAGTGAAACAGCAAACCAGTGAGAGGGCTGGGGACAAAGACCAAATTACCCCAGATCCAGTCTCCTATCCACTGGACTGCATGAGACCTTCACAGAAAAAATGCTGAGGTAAAGTACAGCGGTGGCACATAGCTAAGACGCATGAACACACAACTGCCCACGTAAGCCGGCTTCAAAATCTGCAGCGAAAAGGACACGAAGCCTGTTAGTAGCAAGCACGAAGTGACTTCATTATGCAAAAAGGGTTTTTTCCCCTGTCCCTTTCGGTTAGGGATAGGTTTATATCCAGAAGTGTCATGGTCCGAATAGCTTTGACCTGCCCTGCATGAGGACATGGGGAATTTGGGGTGATATTAACTTGTTCTGACAGTGTTTGGGGCCGGTTAGAAATGGCCCATGGGAAAAGTTAAGAGGAGCAAGCCAGGGCTGCTGCGCTTCTCACGGCTCTGCTGCAAACACGCTGCAACCGTGAAGGGCTGCAACGCTCCAAGGCGTTGTACCCAACATGCCTTTACTTTGCCCCACTGAATCTAGAGAAGGAGCTGGAGAAAACAGAGTCGTTCTTAACAATCCCATGGGAGGGGGACTTCAAGTTCCGAGTGTATAAAGAGGAAAAGTAGATAAATATTCTAGATCTTTTTTTCAAGTCCAATAAAAATTGTTTTCTTAGGTTCAGTTATTCCCATTGAATGTAATAGAAGTGACAATTTTTTGTTGTTGTTTAAAATACCTCCTTTACACATCTTTTTACAGACTCCATGACTGCATTCTAGCTAGAATTTTGCATACCATATTTCTGACGAGTAGTGATTATTTATGGCTGAATCAGCAACCAAGATGGCAATGCTGACAGAACAGCCCGTAAAAGCTTCAACGGGGTCTGCTATAAGTTTTGTATTCCTTTTTTCCTTTTTTTTTTTTTTTTTTTTTTTAAAGCATACCCCCTCCTTCGGTCTCTTTGAGATTTCTGTGAGAATCTTGTAAAATTAAACCAACAAAATTCAAATGCTCGTAAGCAGATAAGAGCGCAGAGCTCATTATGTCCGTGCCTTTCATTCACTAGCAGTTACATTTTTCTTTATCATTTGTTGTCTTTGTAGTGGTAACTCACATCATTTTAGAGCTGTCATCAAATGAGATTTTCTACAAAACATTTATTTTTCAATCTGAATTCATCATGTTTGAGCAATATTTCCGTATCCTTTTTTCCGAAACAGAAACTCAGGTCAAGCTGTAGACTGGTTTTTGCTGGCAACAAACAATTGCATCAATCAGAGTATACACTTTACTTCCTAATGAGCTGTTGGTTTTTTTTTTTCCCTATTTCTTCCTCTGTGTTATCTTAAAATGCAGAAGATGGTAATTTCGTTTGCTATACAGAAAATACCCTGCAGTAAAAAATACATTCTTCTGAAGTTGTCGTGGCCAATAGCAAATAAAGTTCAGTTCTTTGGGTGATGTCAAAACAATGCCTGATAGTAACAAAGCCAGCTGCTTTGATTTATATTGCCTTCCTCTAGCAAGACAAGCCAGCGTTCTGCTTGCCCTTTTCACTGCAGTTGCACATTAAGCTGAATGCTTTAGAGATTTTCTACAACAACTCCCAGATCTCTTTCCTAATCAGTATTCGACACATCCTTCCTTTTAGCAGATGCGCTATTTTTTCCCTTTGTTCCAAGATTCATTGTTCTCCATTAACTGCAGTTGCCATTTATTAGTCCAGATGCAGAAATGATCCAACGACCCCTTATGAGTCGATGCATTTACACCCACCCACACGTCTGTGCGCCAGCATGCGATAGGCCCTTGGATCATCATATATTTAAATATATGCACTGAAACTATAGGCTGTTTACGTGAGATTTATGGTGTTTCTCAAATGTGCATACGATAACGAAATGCAATTTTGAACTGTTAAAAGTGAACCAGCTTCCAAGATAGTTTTGGGAGGTGTGCTCTTCTAGGCTTTGAGAGTAGCATAAAAATACACAGAAGCAGATCCTCAGCTGGTGAAAAATCTTGTTAGAATTAATGTTGCTGTGTTGATTTACACCAGGTAAGCATGTGATCAATTAAATCTGTGCTGTGAACTATATAATTTTTTAATGAAAATTTAAATGTAATCATGCTAGGCCACAATATTCATTTTGGAGAGGAGAAAAAAAATTAAATATGGAAACACTAGGAGAAACCATTCTCGAAATACAGACAAATTGGTAGGAAATGGAGTGTGTAATGCTTAAATATTCAAACTACTGATAATATAAACAGGTGGCAACCATATAATATAAAGTACATTAACTTAGAATTCTGTAGACACTTAGAAGATAGGAAAATAGGATTTCACATCGTATTAGTTCACTGGTCCATGAAATCCTATATCCTTCTTTCAACATTGGCTAGTAGATAATTCTTCAGCGGAAGACAATCCCACCCCTCATAATGCATCTCAGAAATACAATAATGCTATAAGACAGAAGAAGCAGGAAAATAAAGGGCAAGGCAGTCATCGAAAAATTTGGGAAAAGGTGAAAATAAGACCTCATAGCTTTAATAAAGAGGAAAGAATCGTTGTCTTAAAACCAAGCTCAGTTGGGTGTTGGATAGCTAGAAGTATGCGGTGCTTTCTACCCTCAGGTTACTAACTCAGCTCATCTCCCCCATCAACACTGCCTAAAATTTATGATCGCAGTGCCCTTTGTGGATAAAGATGTTTCCACTTCATAAAATCCATGGTATTACGAGCACTCACTCTTCCCCTTCTCCTACCGGGGGCAGCAAGGATGGCAACTCAGTGAACCTTCCTTTGTGACCGTCCCTCCGAAACAGCACGGGGAGTCATTATTGGGGAAAGGTTGGGAAGCTAATATCAGCCTCAGTCAATATTGTCTTAGCTACCATATAAATAAGTCTGGGTTTAAATTACATTAAATATTGTGGCATCTTCTGACAGCTAATACTTGCAGTTGCCAGTGGGTTGTGAAAAAAATTAATTCTGCAGTCTTGTTTTCACACTAGAAACTCTACTGTTTGAAACGAAGTCTTAGGATAGCCACAACCATCCAGGGTGGCATCGTCTTTATGCTGGTGACCGCAATACCCAGCTCAGAAGCCCTGCCCTCAGGTATCAGTAATGTTCAAGCATAGACTGGCAGTGGTGGGTCTCAGCTAAGTATTACCGGAGGTGATAATGGGGATGAGCAGGAGCTAATGCAACCTGGTCTTAAATCAGCCCATCAATTAAAACCACGCCCTGACTAACTGCACAGAAAACTCCTGCAAAGTCAGATGTGATGAACAACCCAAATAAAATGTTAACCATTAGAAAAGTCGTTCCATCCCTCATTTCAAAAACCTACCTATCCTTTTTCTGTCCTGAGCAGGTTTCCTTTGTGCCAGCTCTCTCAGGGCACCTATAGCCCCTTTACAAACTTTAGTTGCTCTCAATTTCTTCTCAATTCCCTGAGCTGCAAGCTGCCGCTTGAGAAACCCCCCAGGCATTCAGCTCATCCTCTCTTCCTCTCCTCTTGGCCCCCTTCCCACCTGGCAAGCGCGTGTCCGTCTCATCTCCATACGTACAGGGATGCAGGAGGTATAGGGCATAACGGGAATCGCCGACTCGCCATGCAGACGTGTGCTTGTCAGGAGGCATCAGGGACACGTCGATTCAGCTGCGAGTGAGCAACAGGACTCACCGACCCAGCGAAACCTTTTCTGATCTCTCAGGGGCCCGGAAGGCATTCAGAAGTCAGTAATATTCCCTCTCCATGTCTGGTCCATGACTGTTTTCTACTTCACTTTTGTAGAAACAAAAACCCTTACAGTTTAATGCAGATGCTCAATTGTCTCTGATCCTGGCCTGAGCTGTGCAGAGGAAGAAAATCAAGAGCTCCATTTTTCATGCTTTGAAAAAGTCTGGAGCAACCTGTTTGCTCTATTTCAGCCTAGGAAAGAAAAAAAAAAATGGATACGCACCTTCATATGTTACAAAGACTTAAAGTTGCCTTTTACTGCCATAGGACCATGTGGAAAGAGAACATACCGCAATGCTGATCACATTAGTCTCCAGAGAGCTGCTATAAGGGCCACCATCAGAAACATTCCAATAATGCCATTTATTCTCATGAGTCTGGGACAGCCCACGTGTACTACCCTGAGCAGTGAGATTATGGATGGGGCTGTCTTAGGTTATCCCAAGGAACTGAGTATAAGCAGACTATTGTGCCCCTGTCTCCATGGCTTTTTAAAATGCATTTATGCTGAGAAATAAGCATGGAGCATGGTCAGAGGACAAGGAAAGGGACCACCCATCCTGGCACGGGGCAGACACCGCGCTGCAGCGCTGCCACCGCCCTGCCCCGCAGCCAGTTTTGGTTTTATCCCCTTTTCAAGAGGCGGCAGAGAGAAAAACCTTCACAGAAGCCAGGGGAAGCATCTCGATAACCAACACAAAATTGTATTTTTGTATGTAAACCGAAACACCACCGTTTTCCTGCTAGATTTGGGTACAGATCCTATTAAACAGCATGGTCACCTCTTTCCTTTGTTCCCAAATGGTTATTTCACTGACAGACACCAATAAAATGACAATTTACAGCGAAATGGTTTCAGAACTGTAAACCATTCTAAAAGCTGAATCCAGGCAGAAGCTAATGATGCAGTAGATTTACTAAGCCAGATCCGAGCATACAAGGGTGACTGGAAAAAATATACTGTCTGATACTTTTTTTTAATGTACTTTGGGTAACAACAGTACACAGAACAGCATCATTTAATATATTAAATGATCCATCTTGCCATGTTATGGCTTCGTCTGATATGATCTATTACTTTACAGCAGAGTTATGCATATATAAAAAATCTAGCTTGTAATAAATTATCACAGCATCTATTTACTTTGCAGCATCTATTTACTTTTAACCCGTGCCAATGTAAGTCCATTTACAAAAGCACAGGTCTATCTCCTAATCTTTGGGAGCTCTCTATAAACATGGTCCACAAGATCTTGTGATATCTCTCCTGGATAGCAAATGTTCAGTATATGACCACTAGACTTGCAGTCTTAATGATGCACACTGGCATTAACAAGAATCTTCATCCATCTTTGAAGATGATGAGCAAGTCAAATGCTACAGCTACAGCTCCCCTTCCCAGGAAGGGAACAAAATCCCTGAGAGATGCAGTCTTAATTCCCTCTGGTGTTTTGGAAAGTTTCTTCCATAGTACTTGCCCTACCCTTGAAATATCTTCTTGATAAAGAGCTGAAACCTAAATCCAACTCGTGGTCTTTGTGCCATTCCTATAGCGTGGTGTTGACAAGAACAGATGGGGTTTCCAAGGTGATTATTGCTCTTTCACATGGCCTGAAGTTGTGTAGTGAAGGGGCTGATCCTGGGAATCGCAGCTGGGCAGGCATAGTTTGAAGGAGATCTGGAGATGCTCTAAGAACAATAGATCCCACAGAAATGGAATAATAAGGCAGGCACCAAACACTTCCCAATTTATGGAGCAAGAAGCTATTCTCCAATTCAGATGCCAATATGAGCACAGCTCCAGATCAAGACTAAAATCTCTTGCATTTGTCAGACTAGAATTCCTAAACAGCTTTCCCCCTCCCATTGTAAATGCCATCTTTTGATGTGTTATCGCATTTTTTCATACAAATTCCACTGAAACAGTAGAACAGCATAACAAAACACCAAATTATTCCTGCTAAAATTAAAGAGGGGGTTTTTTTGCTTGATCATAATTGTAATATTTCAGATTCCTTCTACAAAGGGCAGAATTTAATGGCTGTTATGGATTTTTCACCCCCTTAGAGAATTTCTGCAAAATTCAATTATTTTTGGAGACTGCTTGAGTTTATATCTCACAGTGATGATGAATTACCTATTGTACTGGCCGACTTAAAAACAATACACAAAAATCAATTTTTTTTACAAAAGGGAAGACACAGAGAATCCAGGATTGGCACACGCTGCCTTTGCCCCGAGTTTAAAAACGAGCTGATTTCAATCACTTTGCCTTTTTAAACCACTTTCTGTAGCAGCCTCTGATTACGTTTCAGCTGTTTAGGTTTCCTATGGAGATTGACTTTGCCAACAAGATGATTTGCCATCAAGAAATTGTAATTAACTTAATGAACTCTGTCTTTTAAACAGTTGGAGATTTTAGAGCTAAGAGTAGTGATTACCACAAGTATCAAAGAGTTTTGTTTTAAACATCCATATTCAGTGCCAGATATAAGCACTTTGCATGTTAACATTTTCATGCTCAGATGTGACAGTGCTATTTAGGATTGCCGACTGTCTAAAGAATAATGTTATGCATCAAATAATAGCATTAGAAATAACAATAAATAACACAAAATAGAATTTAAGTAGTGCCTCTTAAAACCAAGAGTTCTACGGCTCAAATCTGCTAATAAAAGAAAAACATTGCGCCAGACCAGAGCAAGCGTCCTTCTGTGAAGCCCTGAGATATAGGATGAAGCCAACTTTTCATTCCATCCATGAATCTACAAGCAGATTATATGACATACTTTGGGTTGAGTAGCATATAAATTGTCAGGAAAAAAAATATAGGTAGCCTGAAGCTACCAATAAAAATTGTTGTACTGCCAAATGCTTGGGCTTTGTGAACCAGCTGATCTTCCCCCTCTAAAAGTGTTTTCATATTAATCTCATGCTAAACAAATCAAAAAGTATTGCACTGGTAAAAATCTGACTTTGTGTAGTGCTGTGATTTTACAACAGCAAACGCTCAGCCTGCTCTCATCCCTAGAGGATCAGATGTTATGGTTTGGGGGTTTTTTGCCATAAACTTCTCAGCAACTTTGGACAAAAGCAGGACATTTCATGGGGAGTGACGCTGAGCAGCAACCACGGAAATACTGCTGTAAGACAGACAGCAGGGCTGTCCCTCCGAGAAAGGCTGATGGTATTGTACACAAGACACCCAGATCTTTGTCTCTAAACTTCATTATGAGGAACACTGGCTCTGAACACGATTTCCTCTACAATGGCGCCAGCGCAAAAGGAATGGCATAAGTATTTAACATCTATCTTCTTGTGAAAGTGGGCACCGTACCTTTTTCCTGTTTGTGGGCAGACGCAACCCTATTAGCTAGACCTGTAATTTATCCTGCCTTAAGAAAGCAGTGTACAAGACCACTTGTACAAGACCACAAGTGGAGGCCCCATCCCTGGGAACATTCAAGGCCAGGTTGGATGGGGCTCTGAGCAACCTGATCTAGTTAGCAGTGTCCCTGCTCACTGCAGGGGGGTTGGACTAGATGACCACTAGTGGTCCCTTCCAACCCTAAACATTCTATGATTCTATGATCCCAGCAGTATAGCCCACATACCCCCACATCGCTCTGAGGCAGCTGGGACCCTCAACGCCCACCTGGGGGTCGCCTTTCCACTGAGAAGAAAAAAATAGCAAGGAAGAGCGAATGATACATCTCCGAGAAGTAAGGCTTGCATGGTGTACATTGACATTATGGTGCCAGCCTGCCAATTTTAATGGGTGACCTCATCTTGGGCACTCTGAAAAGGCTGCTTTCAAAAGGCAATCAACCTTTCCTGAGGAAAATCAGTTTGCTGACAAGGGGTTCATGCTGAGTATCTCTAAAGAAAGAGCTACCTGGCATGGCTTAGGTGAAACGAGTTGTCAAAAAACGTGTGGGTTTTTTAACTTAAGGATGTCAGCATTTATTACTTTTCTGGGAATTATTATTATTATTATTATTGCCAAGATATTTTTCAGTCTAAGAAAAATGTTCCTGTTTTGAATGATCTCCTGCCAAAACACACATACAATTACATTGTCACTGAAAAGTAAGAAAGTTAAATCTTGAAGCTCTCGCTCACTCGAGTAATCTCACTGACTCAGAGCGGTGGGATCAAGCTCCTAATGACGCATCCCTGAAAGGCATTTTGTTATAATGCTCCTGAGTATCTCCACTGAGGACCCTCCATGACCCTCTTGTGTTCTAAGAGCTTTGCAGTAACTCATGAAAACCCTGCAGCTCTGCAGAGGAGCCGTACAGGGCATGGGGTTTTGGTGATGTGGGCAGGCTGGAGGGGCTCCGGAGCAGGGCCACCAAGATAATCCAAGGGCTGGGAAGCCTCTGGTAGCCATATGAGGACAGGCTGAGAGAACTGGGTTTGTTCAGCCTTGAGAAAAGGAGGCTTAGAGGGGATCTCCTCACCATGAACCAGTACTTAAGGGGTAGCTCCAAGGAAGATGGAGACTCCCTTTTTACAAGGGGTCACATGGAGAGAACAAGGGGAAATGGGCACAAGTTGCTCTTGGGGAGATTCCGATTGGACATGAGAGGGAAATTTTTCCCAATGAGAACAGTCAACCATTGGAAAAATCTCCCCAGGGGAGGGGTTGACTCCACCACACTGGACACTTTTAAGACTCAGCTGGACAGGGTGCTGGGCCATCTTTTCTAGGCTGTGCTCTTGCCTAGAACGGTTGGACCAGATGATGCTTGAGGTCCCTTCCAACCTCGGATTCTATGATTCTATCATTTTCTTCCTTCCTGCAGAGGTGAACTCAGAGCTGCTGCTGAGGGTCACCATGCAGCGACCACGTTGCTCTCCTGCTTTTTATAGACAAAACTTTCCCCAGCGGTTTTCACGCTGGTGAGTTACAAAAGGGAATCGCTGAGCAATTCCTAAAGTCACCAGAGGCAGAAACAAAATTTTTCTCACTGTCTCTAGCTGCTGCAGGATTGGGATCGGAGATAAATCGTAGATTAAATCATGTGCATGAATGCATGAAATTCTGCTGTCTGTATTAACTCATCATTTTTATGTCAGGGCTGTCTAAACTACACCACCATCCTAAAACACCTTCCTAGTGCAGATGTGGCTCATCCTGGCAAACAACTTCAGTTTAGGTAGCTTTAGTTGCCCATATTAAGCAAGCTCTACTAAAGAAGAACTGCATCCACATGAAGGCTTTGGCCAGTACAAGCATGCAGATTACATGTGTCCATGTGGATGTATGACACCCCCAATCTCCCACCTCCTCCAGACTGCTGGGGTACGCAGAATTAAAGCTTCTGTAAACTCCTGCAAGAGTATGACAGCAATGAGTCTGTTCCCTGCCTTTGGAACAGTTTGGACTGCAGAAGCACTAATGCTAAAATAAAGCCACAAATTGTCCACCCACAAAAATGCACAGCCTAATGGTAAGGGAAGTCTGCATCAACCCCTCCCTGCTTAATGAACAGTGGTAGCAGAGCCCACCTCCCGAATGCAACAGAAGCAAAGGGAAAGGCACTACTGTGGGTAGGGAAGGGAAAGAAAAAGAAACAGGATTAGACCAGAGGATGAGAAAGGAGGGAGAAAACAGAAAATATTCTCAACAAAAAGCCACCCGTGAATAAAAGCACCACCACACATGAACGAGTTTGTCCCAGCAGCAGAGACAGAGTGAGCAGCCGATGGTACCACCAGGGACCCAGGGACCCCCTGGTGTCAGCAGCCTCATTCAAACCTAAACGCAACCACTGCGGGGTCACAGCTCAGCTCCAAAACACCTGACACCTGCAGGCTTAGTCTGGATTTAGGCAACACCATTTTTGTTGCAATCTTCTTCCAAAAAAAAAAAAAGAAAAAAAGAATTCCTGAACCAAACTATCATTTGTGAGAGAAAAAAAAAAAAAATTCTCTATTCTTTTTTAAAACACACACACACAGAGGCACATTATTTGGGGGAATGAAGACAAATCCTGTCATTGCAAAGTGCAACCAGCTGACAATATTTTCTGACAAGTACCTTGAGGGCAGAAATCGGTTACCAGTGGCTGGGCAAGCTTCCCCTGCTATTTCTCACCTACGCTGCTAAGCCGTCCTGCCAGTAGCACTGTACAGCTACTCCTGGACGTATTCATACTGCTTTCCTTTCTGTGACATTCTAACTGCAAATACCATGGCTCTGTTACTTTCTGTAAGGCTTTCTAAAAATCAGGACACCTTTGATGATCACCGTGCTTCTGGTCTAGAGACATTGTTATGTGCATGTACTTCTTCACCTTTTCTTGAAGCACAGCTACTGAGAAAAGGATCGGTGCAGATACAATTTATGTGGGCAAGCAAATGCATGCAACATAGCTACATTACGAGACGGGCTCAGCACCTCCATGTGCTAAAATAGGGGAAGATCAAGAGTTATCGTGCTCAAGAGGAAGAGGAAGACAAGGTTGTCACCATTCAGCACCATTCCCCTACATTGCCAGGGGCAGACACATTTCCATACAGCTGGTAACATTAATTAAGGTTGCCTTTTAGGGAATTCCTTAAGGGACCCATACTATCCCCTAAGTTAAGCACTGCATAAGCAAAAACATGCAAACAGAGCAGTTTTTAAATCAGTGAGGCAGAACACCACCCCACCTACACCAAAGTGATAGATAATAGGGATGGAAGGGAAGAAACAAAGCCACAGAGAGAAGAAATATGAAAATCTTGTTCTTTTAGTACCATATTTACAGCACATACCACCTTTACAGTGCATAGAAATGCTCCAGCATCTACCTACCTACCTGTTTCAGGCAAATCCTTGATTTTTCCATTAAGTGAACCAGAGCATGATTCTGAATATAACAGTAAACCAGACATCAGTGAGGCCCCCCCCAGTGACTGCCCTACAACCAGCACCCACCCCAGACAGATGTTGGCTTGGGACACTGCCCTGGTTCTGTCTGCAGCCCTCCACAGTTTCTCCTTTTTTTCCCCCCCCTGTTTCCCACAGTGGTTTTAACCTTTTCTTTCTTTTCAGTTTCTCATTTGTTCTCATCAAACTCATTTTTGGCAAAAATTGCAGCCCAAGTCTGTCGCTAAGGGACTGCCCTCCTGACTTGCCATTTTCTACTTTTCTACCAGTCGGTGGCAAAAGAGGATACATGCAAAAGCAGGACTGATAGAACCAAATGCCTCCGTTGGGGACATTCCTCTAGTTTTCCAAAGCCTTCACCAAGCTTTAGTAAAAGAAGCGTTCCAGACGGGTCACGGGTAGGTGACAGGGCTGGTGGGGTGCAGACATCTGCATAACCTCAGGGCTACCTTGAGTGCAGTCGGGCAGAAGAGCGTGCTCGGAACCGTAGTCTACTGGGCTTTGCCCTACTGTGTCCCCATTTCTTGCCACTGTTCAAGCTTGAATTTTCCACTGGCTTCGTACACACAGACAAACCAGCTCACCAACTCCAGCAAGCGCAACAGAGAGCCATGAACAGTTAGCTGCAGCTGGCATTTTACATGAATGTTTCTCCCTGTGATGAACTGGAAGCGCAATGTGTTCCTCATCGAAATCACGCTTAATTGCAGCTAATTCCAGTGCTATCAGAGGAAGAGGTTGCACATTTGCTTATCACAGCCCCACTGGCAGACATTTACACTGGTTTCCCATTTATTTTATACCCAGTTCAAAGCTGCCTGCCTTAAAATTCTCCACAGACTGTTTCTAGTCATCTTCACAGATCTTGTGCCCATGCGAGGTTTCATTGAAGTCACTGGGAAAATTTCCATTGATTTTAATTGAACAGGCGGTTTAGGATTTTTTTTCCCCTCTGGCAATGAAACATTCCAACCAAAAAATTCAAGACCATGTGCCTGTGGATATCTTACTTAGGGAAAAACTGAAAATCAGCTCAGGTCCACCCCAGGTTTTACTAAGATTTACAAATAGGAACCATTTTGTCTGTTTTCCTCTTGAAATGCGCACCAGGTGTGTACTTCATCTGAATGTGATGCTGTTCCGAATTATGCATTGAGATTTGCTTGAACAGGACTTTTGAAAACAAAAAAATACTTTATATTATATATTATGTTATCAGTTTTCTTGATTCCTTCGCCCGTTGCTTTCTTTTTCCCTAGAAAAAACATCATCGTTTCCACATGAAATGGTAGACTGATTTTCTACTGGTAGACTACATTTTCTACTGAAATGGTAGACCATACCACATTTGGAAATAAAATCTCAGGCGGGCAAATTCATTCCTACCCCTTGCATTACTGTTTTCCAAAGTACCAGAATAACTGAGCCCCCACATTTGCTTGCTCTGCAAAGGAGAACTACAGAAAGATGAAAAGCGGACATTTGCCGCGGTCCTCACCCTTTTCAAACTTATTGGAAAGAAGAGAACAGGATGGAGCACGAGCTGGAGAAGACCAGTCGGGTGGCAGTGGTGAAGGAAGCTTGCTAACTCCCTAAATAATTTGTGCCATGATACTGGGCATCTCTTAGGGCCGGCACTCCCCTCCTTTTTCCTTCACTCTTGGGAAAGAAGATTCCTTATTCTTGTCAAATTCTGTGAATATTTTGCTCCCAGTGTTCACAAAGGTCTGATTCCACTCGAGTGCTGTGACGGAGCCTATTCAGGGTGGTTATTATGACTGCAGGAGCATACACCAACAGTAAGATGCCTTCCATGGTAATGAAAAGAAATCTGCAACAAAAGAAGTCCAGAAAGTTCAAGTCTACCTCAGGTTCACTGGTTTCTGCACTATTCTTTCATGCTATTCAGTTACAATGAAGTACTGCAGAATTCAAACAGGTTTTTTTTCTAGGCTGCTTTTGCTATACAAAACAAGGTTGAGTCAATGAAAAAGAAAAAAAAAACCCTGAACCAAAAATCAAAAAGTACCCCCCTCCCCAAACAAATAAAACCATGAAAACACCACCCCCAAAAAACCCAACCAACCAAAAAAACCCAACAAAAAACCAAATCAAAGCCAAGCTGTCTCTTTTGGACTCAAGTATCCTAACACAGAGACTACCCACACCAACTGCTAATTCAAGTTCATTAATTACCCGGATTCCTCACAAAATTCCATCCTCTCAGCATCAAATTCCAAAATTTTTGTCTCTGACAGAGCAAAAAGCAACCCCTCCTCTGTGTTTGGCCAGGGAGAATAGGCACTACTTAATAATTTATATTCTCCCCCACGCAACGTTAATTGAATGGATTCTGTTACGATAGGAATAGGAAGGACCAGATTAAAAAAAGGAGCCGTCTGTAAACCAAGCCACTGATTTTAATGGGAAGAAAATAAAGCCTAGCAATGGTGTGGTGAAGTGCATCAAAATGTTAATTGCTTACAGTCACATCCCGCAGAACTCTTGGAGAGGGTGATGAAGATAAGGTCTAACAAAGTGTATTTTCAGACAGCAGAAGTTCTAGTCCTTGGTTATTCTGCAGTGGAAATAAATGGGTAAAATGAGGAATATTTGTAACTGCGTGGACTGAGTGGTTAGAGTGAGTTCCAGAATAGTGAGTCTGCTTTGCCTTTCATTTTTATCATCATTTACATCTATGCAAAGTGAGGGCAGAGCAGATATAAATATTTCTATTCCAACTTGGAAGTTGTTCCTTAGTCAAGATACTTCAGTTCGGCCAACGTAACTGCCAAACATGGCTTGATACCGCTTTACTGTCGTCATAATTGGTTTCTGCACATAACGCAGTCTCTAGCAGACTCAGGACCAATATTAGTTGCATACTAGAGCATACATCTCAAAAAGCATTCGCAGTTGAACAGCAAAATGATAACGTAATGCCTTTTCTCATATGCTGCATTTCACGATGAAACCTGGGTTCCTCAGAAAACCAGTTCTGCAAATTTATGGCCTCCATCTTAGAGTTAGGCCAAGCAAGCAACGTATAGCCATGGTCCTTGCCTGCCTACACACCAGATGTAGGATAGGAGAAGTTGATATCAACAATCCGAAAGGATTTTTTTTTTGCATGTAACTAAGGATATTTCAGGAGGTAATTTTGGTGGCACCGATTTTTAGAAGGGCTCTGTCCACACCAAACTCTTACAAAACCCATGCTTTCTGTGATACATAGGGAAGAGCACAGTAGCCAACAGTCACCTAAGGCAGAAAAAACTGTGGAAAATTTGGCCTCAAGTACAAGTACCAAGGTCTTCTGAAAACTCTCGCCCTGTGGTCTCCAGACAAGGCTATCCAGGCATTTTATAAACAACTGAGCATAGCTATAGACTGATCCTGACTTGTCTTCATCTTCAAACCCCAAACCACATCAGTCACCTAGCAAAAGGCACAAAGGTGTGCTAACTTTGACTCCTCTGCTCCCTGGTGCCCTCTGAAGACAACAGGGATGCACTTCTCATTTGTGTGTCATTGGTAGGGCTGGCAATCAAATTCCAATGGCAAAATACTGACAATGGCTGAAGATATCCAAATCTGAAAGAACCACGTTTGCCTTTCTGGTTTTAGGAGTTGGCTGTAGACGAAATGCCCTGGTGATGTGAATCAGGATATAGAAGGAGAATGGTTAAAGAAAATACTATTGTGTGTTCCTGATGGAACAACAGTTCATACAACCTCCCTTAATATTAAGGGAAGAAGTATTGATTTTAGTCTGATGAACCCCGAAATTACATGAGGTTCTCAAAGTCACTTGGAGCAGCCCTGATGAGATCCTCCTAGCTTTTGTTTTGTACCCATAACTACAAAATGTCCTCACAAGTGCTGTAACGGGAACTTGGAGGAATGAGAGCCTGGGGAATTTTTAAATGCCAGAAACATGCAAATATTGCGGATTAGTATTCCACACAGAGCCGTAGTTTTCAGTGTTTGCACTCATTTTGGCATTCCTTTTAAATTAAAGGCACAATAGGTAAGCTGGCAGCATGCAGGTGGTTTAAAGAGTTTAAAACATCCTTATTCATAGTTTTTAATTTTTTTATAACAGAAGCTATTTAGAACCCAATTTTTGTGCTCTTTCGAAGGCAACAGGATTTGTTCTGAAAACTAAAGAAACCAGCAGGTAATTTGGGTTAATGGGTTTGCCTATTTTAAATACAAATAATATGAGTTAATAATATCCCTTCAGATATTGAAACGTACCTTGAGATACAGACATCTAGCTGCGTAGGAAAGATTACAGTGGAACAAAACTGTAATCACTAGGGAACAGGCACAGGAGAAATGTGCCACTTAGGTGAGTCCTGAAGGAGATGGGGAGACCGCTGCTACCCTCCAATAAATGCGGCTGGGGGTAGATGGAGGATGCAGACGCTTTCCCCGCAGCGCCAGCTGCCAGAGGTAGACTCTAGAAGTGAAAATGCATAAAAGATAATCAGTCATTTGGTAAAATACATTAAAAAAACCATCCACAGGCTGATCAAGGAGTGGTTTTAGAGTCAGCCACCAGCAAACACTAAACGCAGACTGAACGCACGCTGCTCTCTGACATAGAACGGCGCCCCTCTCATTTGCAATTTTGTGTTCAATTCCATCTTCAGAGGTTGACTGAATTGCAGAGAAATTGGTACGGATCTGATCCATTTTACACCTTGCCAGCCTCTAGAAGTGAAAGATCCATGTTTCGTTTCCCCTCTGTCTGATGAGGACCTAACAGACACCAGCAGACAGCACGTTACCAGTCAGCAATGGGATGTGAACTGCAAACCTGGTCCATGATGCTGGAGCTGGCTCTCCTGATGCCCCTCATCCCAGTGAGTGCCCTGGGTCTTCCACAGCGGTCTCTCTGTCCTGTTCTCTTCTTTCCAATAAGTTTGAAAAGGGTGAGGACCGTGGCAAATGTCTGCTTTTCATCTTTCCGTAGTTCTCCTTTGCAGAGCAAGCACATGTCGGGGCTCAGTTATTCTGGTACTTTGGAAAACAGTAATGCAAGGGGTAGGAATGAATTTGCCCCGCCTGAGATTTTATTTCCAAACGTGGTATGGTCTACCATTTCAGTAATTATGTGGAAATGATGATGGTTTTTCTAGGGAAAAAGAAAGCAACGGGCAAAGGAATCAAGAAAACTGATAGCATAATATATAATGTAAAGTGAATTATTCTCTCTCTCCAACTTTCTCCCTTGTTCTGGCCTCAGGACTTGCAGCCTTTGCCATCACAACTGCAAGCAGTGAGGGCTGCTTGCTCCAAGCAAGCTGTGAACAGATCGCTGCTGCAGGAAAAAAAAAAGATGATGGATGCTCCTTTTCATCCCTGAGCTCTCAGGATACAGGGTCTACGCTTCCCAGGGCAAGGCAGTGGTTAGGGGGTCTCACCTTGTCTCACCATGGTGTTATTGCACAGAACCCATCTACTGCTGTTGCCACCTTGAAAGGAAACACCACAGCTGTGGCTTGTTGAGCTGGCCCCTGAGAAGACCTGTTGGCCATCTCAGCCCATCCGGCTCAGGTGGAGGCCATATGGCTGCCTGCTCCTTTTGGGGCAGCTCCAGGCACGTGCAGCACTCTGGCAGCCAGCAGTTTGGGAATTGCAATGTCAAAGATAAGACATTTAATTCTTCTATGTCCTGGCTCCTTAAAAATCCTTGTCCTTTTCAGGTTGCTTTAAGTACTGTCCTTATGTGCTCATGAGCACATTCCTGATGGAGCCTCACCAGTTAATAGACTTCTCCTTGCTAAGTAGGGGGGAAAAAACACAAAAACAACCCAAACAAACAAAAGCTTATCCTATTAGCTAGTTGTCAATTATCTTTGATGGGTAATTGTACCAGTGGCCAGAGGGAAATGCTGGCAGGTGTAATTACTGGCTGCTTTTTCCAGGGTTTTAACCTCTGACTTGCAAGGCCTGTCTTCAGGTAAAAAAAAAAAAAAAAAAAAAAAAAGAAATCACTGAATAAATTATTATAAGCTTATACCCTGCATAAATAAGGAAGATTTCAACTGAAACTGGATAATTTTAATTGCAAAAGCGTTTTACTTCCAGTGCTTCTCCATTTGTGATGGGTGATGTGAGCAAACAGCCTCACAAAACGCAGTCTCTTGTTAAAACCTACAGTTACCAGTACAGAATATTACAAGGAAAAACATTTATGTGGAAAAATATTGCAGGCTGAGCTGACAAGAATCTACTTGTGCTTATTACCAAAAGACACAGTGCGGTTTAAAACTGACAATCCATTACTAGAAATCCATCTTTTGCTTAGGATGATAAGCCAAGATTGAATTGTAGATCTCACAGCAGCAATTCCTACATTCTGCATTTAAATCCACACCTTCTGCTTTCCTAAAGCCTTTTTTAATCCGTTCATTTGAAATAAATGGTCATGCTCAAAAATTGCCCCAGTTCGTGAACATTTTCATAGCAGGAAACATAGCCACGCAATCCCCAAAATTGTTCACAGACCTTGTTAAAAGGAGCTCTCTCATCAAAACCTGATTTTAAACACTTATTTATTTATTTCTGGTTAGTTTGATTTGTAAACAAGTACATGCCCCAAGTGCACGGCTGCCTTTTCTACTTAATTCAGATTTGCAGAGAGCGCTCGGATGTAGTTACATTTGGGGCAGGATTCTGATGTCAGGCCATTGCCATTCGTAGGTGAATATTTAGTCACACATGAAGTCCATCGAATCCACAGACTGCAAGGCAAGTGAGCAGGGCAGATTTGTTATCCACATTCTCCCACTAAATTAAACCTCTCTGTCTTGCATGCACTCATTTCAAATTGAGATTTCCATTCACCGTACTCGGTTCAGTGCTGTGCCCCACAGCTCAACAGCTGTAAATATGGGCCAGTTCCTTCCAACTGGTTTTACCCCAGGAAGGGACACCAGCGAGGGCCCAAATCCAGATTGCTGCTGCTTTCTGCTTGTTTCACTTTGATAATTCAGTTACAAATAAAAGCAGTTAAAACAGTCAAAAGCTTACTGGACTGAGGGGTCTGGGCCAAATCCTGTATCACCCTTCCTAAATAGCCATCCCCAACTTGTAAACAGATGGGTGTGTGGGAGACAGAAAGACTTCCTAACTCGCCCCCATAAATCTGAAAAAAAGTTCAACATTCAAACTCCACCAAATGTTAATCAGTCCGCCGCCCTTTGTTATTCTTATGAATGACTGTAGTCAGGCTATTTAAAGCAACTGATGCATTCAGTTGTTAATTGTGAGTGCCCATTGAGGGCACCTCAAATGAACCACAGTTTCCCTCAGTTCTCATCCCCCCCTTCCCAGCAAAGGGCTGGAAAGGCTTTAAGAGAGTACAAGAAGTTCATCTACCAGCCAACAGAGTCCTTCAGAAATTATTAGGGAAAGGCTCTTGGGGGAAAGAGGAAACACAAGTATTTTAGTAGCTTTTTCTTTATCACCCAAACCTGCTGTAGCTCTTCACTTGTTCTCAGACATCCTGAAGACAAAACTGCCCAGGCTCTGTCCCCAGGCAGCCACCATTTCCATGCATCCCCTGTCCAGGCCAGCGAAGAAGGGTTCAGTGTGAGAGGGTGGAACTATGCTGCTATTGCATGGTCAGCATCATTTTTGCAAAGTCAGAAGAAATATTCCATCTCTCATATTTTTGCCTACCTGCTCAGCTTCTCTGCTCAAGTGGGGGCAGGGGCTGCATGCCATCATTCCTTTATATGCCAGAAAACCTCTGTTTCAGCCCGCTACATAAATATTTAAGTGCCAGTCTTGCAAGGATTCGTGAATGATTGCATCGGAAACAACCAGTCCCAATAATTTCAATGGGTTTATTTGCAGATCATAAAAATAAGTACATTTGCTGTGTAGGGCAATAACTGGCTCAGCGCATATGCTCTGCGTGAATGTAAGAAAACACCTGTACCATCCACTTGAAAGCCCATATGACCATCTGCAGGATATGATAAAAAATTAAAAAGAAAACTACCTTCAGGGAGAAGTCATGCATCACTAGAAAGCGTCGTCGAACTGCTTCCTTTAACTCGAGCAACATCATATGGCAATAAAACAGCGTTGCTGTTCCGAGATATGGCAATCTTCTGCACCTCTTGTCTGCGAGGCTTCCTGCTTTGGAGGATGCAAACAGGGACCAGTGCCAGCACAAAAGCCCTTTGTAGGGCCCTGGCCATGAGCAGGGCCACGAAGCTCAAAGCCCATGCACGAGCCCGAACACGAGCCCAAGCCCGAGCACTGAACAGCCTGGGCTGAGGGAGGACACAAAATGAATACGGGTGATGTGGAGCTGAACC
>NW_009260758.1:2362705-2409727 GCF_000687185.1 Egretta garzetta
TGAACCGCGTCAGCATAACAACGCTAATTCAGCCCACGTCGTTAGTTAATGAGACAGAGTGAGTTTGCATAAAACAGAAGGCTGAGGCCTTGGAGATCCATGGCAGATATTTATCCCAAGAACAAACACCCAAATCAAAATCCGAATTTATGCAATCTCAATGGGCACAGTCCAGAAATTTCAGGTACATAGAGACACATCAAGCAGCATTTCTGCCAGCCTGACTTAGACACACCAAGCGGCTCAACACCACGAACCTACTTGTCCTGTCCAGGACAACAATTTCATCTCTAAAACATTTCAAACCCTGTCGCATTCAGCTTGTGGCTTTTTTTTCCTTTCTGTAAGAGGAAGTGACTAAGCTCCATCCCCCTGAAAATGGTAGAAACAAACATTTCCTTTGTCAAATATTCTTTTTCTAACTGGAGCCACGTTCAGGATCTCTGTCTAATCATTCCGTCCTCAGCACATGCGCAAATAACCTCAGCTGCTCATTCACGAGCATTGCAAAATACTTTTTAATGGAAAACCCCTAAGACTTGGGAGGCTTTGGCAGTTGTTTTTATAACACCTTGTATTTGCTTTTAATCAACATGTAACCAAAAACAATAAGGAAAAATTGTAACAAACTCACTACTGTTTCGGTAAAAGTCCTATTAACTTCACTGGGGAGAAAAATCCTAGGAAAAAAAATATAATTTATCCCCATGTTCAGTAGACTTCCCAAGCTTTTTAAAAATTCAACTGAAGTAAAATATATTTTGCCCAAAAATGGAACTTACTACAAAGTACCCAAACACTGACCTAAACTTTACTTTTGTAAAAAGCCCACAAAAGATTAAAGAAGGTTACATTTGTATTAGTAAAGCTGATTTTTAATAGGTAGTCAAAATGGAAGAGCAGTCACCTGTTTTTCCTCCTGATTATTCACATGTGAGTGAAAGATCTTATCTGCCGCCTGTAGACGCAGTTGATTTAAATACTAAGTAACCAGATTTTCTATCTAAGGTATTTTTCCTCCACTGACAGTTCTGTCCTACACTTTCGTAGCTTGAGAGACACTTCCAGGCGGCAGCACTACCTTTAACAGGAGGTTTTAAGCTTCTCCTTGAAGTGTCACAATTACAAGGCCTAAACCCTGGCTTTTCACGCAGTCTGATTTAGCAGCTGCTGTACTTCGTAAAACCTGAATTCTATTACCAAAGAAACCCTGCCAATGACATGATACAACACAGCATGAAATCACTCCAACATCTAATCTTCTAAGGGACTTACATGCCAAAAAGAATCAGGAAATCTATGCAGTCATTTCTCAATTTTTTTCCAGTTTCCAAGCTTAAACCAGACACAAACCTGTTTTCTGCTGCCTGCCTGCATTTCAGCATCATTCAGCATAAGGAGCAATTTTCTATTTTAAAAGAAACCACAGTGGGATTATGAATTACCATTAAAACCTGTCCCCACACTGTCATTGTCTCCCCAAAGAAAAAGCGATCTGAGACTGAACTTGAAAGGCGGTGGGTTACAGCCGGTATGGGCATTTCCTAGTTTATTTTTTTTTAGAAAAACTGTAAAGCCCTGAGGTATTATCCACTTTCTACCTGGGAGGACAGGGAAGTGGTTCAATCTACATCCTCTTCATAGCATTTTCTTACCATGTACAATGACACAAACCCATCACATCTAGTACTCACGCGCTGCTGAGGCCACATTACCAAAGACACATGTGTGACACTGGCACTCATCTACGGTCCCGGCTCTACAGGTGCCCCAGTGAGTGTATAGTTACCTTTTTTCTATTAAAAAAAAGCATAGAGAGAAGGAAAGATTAGTCATGGAAAATGAACCACAGAGAAAGGCAAAGGAAGCTTTCATCCTCCCTCAACACATCACACAACCCTATACAGAGCCGAGATGCTGAACACAGTATTTGCATTTTAGACTAACCACAGAAGTAGTTCCAGGAGAAAAAAAGGGACGAAAAAGCAACCACTTGTGCCAGGGTGATGTGATCAGATACCTGGCCATTGGCTGAATCCCTGAATCAAGCTGAATCCCTCTCCCTTGAATCCTTCTCCCTTGAATTATTTAGGAATCTGAGCCCCCCAATCCCAACTGCTGGAGGCAGAGACCCCCACACTGATTTTAGGAGAGTTCAACCATCCTTCACAGACAGGGAAATGCATCTCTCCTACACCACAGTAAGAGATGAGAAACAGGGGGGGCTGTAGACCAAGTTAAATCTGAGCCTGTCAGTCTTCACAAGCTCTTTTTTAATGAAAGAAGCGACCTGCCTCATAGCAGAAATAGCCTGCAGGGTCCAGTCCTTCAGCTCCTCGGCCACATCGCCCCTTGCAGGAGCTCAGCCAACTTGATGGCAACTCGGAAACATTTGGTGAAACGTTCAGCAACTGCTTACATGAAAAAAAAGAAGATATTTTGAAATACCTGCAAAAGCAACTGCTGTCGATTCCCAGAGATGTTCTTCAGAGCTAAACACCACCAAGATTTTAAGGAAGGAAACCACGGATCTTCAAGTGGAAACAAACCAATTGAAGGGAAACTGAGGCAAATGGATCAAAGGTAGGTTAAACTCATTTTCTCCTACACTCATTGAGGTTTTTAACTCCAGACCAAGGACTCAAACCATAACACAGCATGAAGTAATCAGCATGGATTCCTGGGGAAGAAAGTTGATATTTGCAGAAATGATGCTGGGAAATATTTTTGAAAATTACTTTTAAAATCTTATTTGTATTATTGCAATCCATACCAAGTAGACAAACAAATAGTGTAACTCAAAAAAAAAAAAAAAAAACCTAAACCAGAAAAGACTTTCTGCATGTGCTGAGATCCTCTTGTTGCTGGGTTACAGTTTTGTGCTACACAAGCCCAGGGTTAGCCCTGTTATTGTCTGACGCCGCTCTTGAGGGAATATCAAAGTCCCAGTAATTTCTAAATAACGCCAGCCTATACCAGCATGCAATCAAGTGCTTGCAAAATAGTGATAGACACACAACATACGCCAAACTGGAGCCTTGAATCTCAAAGTAAATACGACATCATTTTGAGCTGCTAATAAATAAGCTCAGCCCTGCTTAATCTGGAGCGTGTTTCACCAGGGAGTCGGTGGTGCAGCCACATGGGTGAAGGCAGGGGCAAGGACAGCGCCTGAGGGGCAGGGGCACGGTCAAGGACCCCCTTCTTTTGCCCAGAGACCTGCAATTTAAAATATTGGTGCAGATACTTCAGGGCTTCCGTGGAACCTTTTTACAGAAACACAAAGGAATAACCAGTATTTAATGAACAATAGTAGAAGGCAGGAGAAATTACATTGGCAGATTGCGACTGTAGCCTTTAATCTTCATTACGGATTCAAACACCAGCATCTAAAGTAAGATTCAAGTGGGATGATGAAATTCTTTTTGTTTAATGGATAACAATCAAGTAAGACATAATCCCTTATAGCAATGATTCTGCAACTAGTCCGTCCCTTTTATGTGCATAATATATCTTAATGGGTTTTACAGCAGTTTAGGCCACAAGACAAAGCATCTGCTACAGACTAATTTACAAGAATGTCACTCGTGAGTAACATATACCATCCACAGAACCGAAATTTGATGGTATAGGCACTTAATCTTACTGCTCTCCAGAAGTCCTGTAAATACTCTTCAAAAAGATGAGAATTTCTGGAGAACAAGAAAACCTCCCCAGTGCTGTTACACTTCTTTATGGCATTACTCATCTTTTAATTGTTATCTTTTGAACGACATCCTTATTTCTTCTTCACTCATTAATAAGATTATCTCACACTAATAGAGATATCGCCTGCATCTTTCCTAGGCGTCCTCGCAGGATATCAGCGCCACACGGCTCATAGAAAAACAAGGCAGTCACCACATAAACAGAATTAGTAGGATTTTGAATTTAAAGCAATTTCAAAGGTAAATATAATATACAGCATGGATTAAAACAGCCATTAGGAATGTAAATAGAAACAGTCTATAGATTTCAGATATTTCAGAGAGGAAATGTTGAGGAAAATCATGATCTCACTGTATGCATGCAGGCAAGGCAAGCTAGGAAACGATGAATGTATGGAAAAATGGGATTAGTGCTCCCTTTTCATTTTAAGTACAAGAAAAGACATGAGACTGAAATACATTTGCTTTAGAAGAACCCTTACTGATCATGGCTATGTTCTGTCAAGTAAAAAACACATGCGCTCCAAACACATTTATGAGCAACGCCTGTTACCACAATTTTATTCAGACCCTACTGAATTTAAAGGATCTATTTCCAGAAGGACCTGAACTATATTCATGAGTACTGTTAAATTCTACAGGACTACAAGTAGTTTAGAAACCTTGATGATATCTACACTAGTCATTAATTCTGCTTCGTGGGCTAATACTGGCCCTGGAAGCCTTTTGAATGGAACCTTGCTTGAGCTAAAGCAGACCTTGGAGGAGGTGGAATAATTTTCTTTAAAAAAAAATTGCTGTTGAGAAGAAATCCACAAAAATATTCAGTTGTTGAAATGGTTAATTGATGCCTGTTAAGACTATGACTCTTTTTTTTTTTTTCCTCCTTTTCCCTGACAAGCATCTCATAGTAACTTTTGAAAGTGGCTGATTATCCAGATTCATGTTCTCCTAGGGAACAGCAGAGACTGATTTGGTGAATTGCTAATATTCACTTTGCACCTGCAGTCTCCCACTGACAGACAAATTTTCTACCCACTTTACCATTCTCTGAGTCTTCTCTGTACTCCCTGAAATTTCTAAATTGCATAAATTGTGTGAATACTACCCTGCCCATGAATCCTGGGATGTGTGTAACCTTTTGGTCACTCACTTTAATGGGAGCTATTTTTCCACTGATTATTAAACAGTAGTTTTCAGGTAATTTTGTGACTATTTTGCAAGTATTAACCAATTGTGTATTATTCACATTGATCCACAAAGACCTGATAGGAAAAAAACGAAAATTCAAAACATTTAAAGGATATTAGATTTTCCCAAGCAGATTCAGGTGTTGACCTTGCCCCTGTATTGAGAACCGTCTTAATGTGAAGAAGCTAATCCAAAAGCACAAATGCTATATGAAAGGACAAGCTTAGGTTCTCCCGCTTGTGGTTCAGGGATACGCACTGAGAAAACTGGTACCACAGTTTCCATACATTTACCTAAACCTTTCACAACTGCTCTACTAGAACTGTGTCCGTAATGAGCACATGTACCAGAACTTCTCTCTCTGACTTCTACCCTACCTTCAATGGATTCAGAAAGGTGAAGGTTGAACAAAATTTTAATTCTTTCCTGTATTCTGATCAGGAGAGCAGGGACATGAAATGGGAATTACAAGGTTTACCATCCTGTCAGCAGGGAGCAGGCCCCAAGATCTCATTCCCTTTGATCCTTCTGCATCCAGCCTGGAGCACCACACTGACCACGACCCTTCTGGGCCAGAGTCTATCGCTTTGCACTGTTTGCAACGTGATCTTGCTAGCAGGATTTTCATGGTTAATTTAGGTTTGAGGGTTGTTTTTATTATTTTTTTTAATGACTGTGTGACCAAACCATCTCCCTCTTCATCTGCTCAATAGATTTATTTTGTATTGGGCTACATCTGTTTCAGTGCCTTAACTGTTCCAATCTGAGGACTATTGACATTTTCATTATGTGCAAGTTGACAGTACATGGCTATATTAAGGGATTTCCAATGACATGGGGGAGGGAGGGGCTGCAATCTCTTTTTGCAGAGATTTCTAGTAGAGAATGCTTTTCAGTATGGCAAAATGATAAGGCAAAAAGAATTGGGACATTTTAGTCAGTGTAAGAGGACAAAATCACAGCATCCTTGTGAAATAAGTGCTGGCTGGAGAGCAAGGTACGTGTTATTAATATATATCAGCATCTATATTCCAGGAGGAGATAGCCAAAGACTATAATTAGCTCTGAAGCTAAAGTATGAGCAGCATAATAATAACTATTAGACTAAAAAGGAATGTAATGAATAAAAGCTCAATTCACAAAGGAATACAATGGTAATATTAAAATTTGGACATGTTAAAACGGTAAGTTGTAAAAGAGGAGCATTTAATGACACTTTGTGTCTGGGCAATTTATTCAGGATAGATTAAAAAAAAGAAACAATTATCTTTTACAAGAACAAGGAGTGGTTTATATGTGTTTTGTGATACAGTCTATCAAATCGATCATTGCCTTCAACGCTGCCTCCAGTGTACACATACACAAGATCTGTGCGTGCTGCACAAATACACACACACATACATACATACATACATATATATAAAATTAGGTCTGCCATTGTCCTACAGCAGTAACAAATGAGGAGAGAGAGTGATGTTGGAACAGATAGATAACGAACTTCACAGGAGATCTCTTTGGTTGTTCTCCAGGTCTGACCTTGAAAGACTGCTCACGTGTGATTGTCAGTAAGTGCCTCCTCCCTTCCATTGACCAATTATTTACACATTTCTATTCAAACCTAAGGCTTGAGAAAATGGGGAAAGGGAAGCAAGCTAATGCTGCGGCTTTCTCTGCCCGCTTGAAAAGCTAGCTGTTGTTCTGCATCAAGACAAAGATGTTTGAACACAATGCAACCTAAAAAAGACAAAGACAGTGTTCCCTGTATTCCTATTTACTCAGTGAGCCCGGGTTTGTTAAGATCAAAGTATGGCATTTCACAATCAAAGCTACCGTCCCAATGGGTATCGAGGTAACATTGCAATATTTCAAGTTAAAGTAGAGATTTCTGTTACTTTCTACAAGATATGTAGTTTAATCAGTTTATCCGTCCTTTTTAATATAACAAAAGACTTCTCTTACTCAGAATTAAATTACTTACTGATGAGTTTGCAACTAGTGTGAAAGGGGAGACATTTAGGTAAAAAGAAGAGGATGAATCAAAACCCATGAGCTGACAAACGAGTCGCATTCTTCTCCTATAGTTCTACCACCTCTTCTTTGATTTCACCAGTGACTTAATAGCCAATACATTAAAAAAAAAAATCTGTCACTACACATAAAAGCTGCCATGCTCTTGACCTGGCCCGCATATCTGTTCTGCTTCCTCCAGACTCTCCGTTCAACTTTTCCTATTCCTTTCCCCACATCTGCATTAATATTTACACAACTTTCTCTGCACCATCTGTCATCCTGTCACCTGTAGCTAAAATAATCTATTTTTCTCTACCAAATATTCTATCTCACCACATACAAATCTCTCCTTATAAAATAAAAAAGAGTAAAATCATCTTTTTCATAAATTAATGCTCCTCACCAGGGATAACAGTGAACTTTTATTATTTACATGGCAGCTTGCTAGAAACTTTATGAACAATTTTTCCTCACCCATCTTACCTGAACTATATTTAAGATATACTTCAAAAAATGACTTAAACATGATTCAAGCAGGAAGGTTCTCATATTTTAAGTTTAAATCAGGTTGAAAACAAGTCTAAGTTTCTACCTATTTATTAAGATAAGTCACGCTTAAACCCAGAGTAAGACAATTCACATGGCCATCCAGAATGATTTAACTACAGTGGCCCTACCAAAACAATTTTGTGAAACCTGTGTGCAGAACTACAGATCACGAGGTGGTTCACCTGTTTTTCTATACAACATTCTGCCAACGCTTCAATACCACAGGATGCAAGACAGCAGCAGATCAAGTCTGTTATTTATGTCAGGAAAGAGCCCAGAAACTTCAGATTTTCTCCAGAACTCTAGGGGTTGTCTCAGTTGAGGCTAAATCTTACGTGTATAATACACAGCAACAAAGTGAGTTAAAATATCATAGAATCATAGAATGTTTAGGGTTGGAAGGGACCACTAGTGGTCATCTAGTCCAACCCCCCTGCAGTGAGCATATTTTGAGAGTCTATCAAAAGTTCATGCTACAGTGGCACGCAAGATTGGCAAGGAGGACTAGAAGTTAAAATAGCTGTAGACAAAGCAATTAGCATCTCTATTATGTGGATATTGATCCAGCTGATCTCTCTGTTAGCAAACCTTCCAAAATGAGATAAGGCGGCAGTTGTTAATAATGCTAGATGAAACAGATAACAGCAAAATAATCAATTAAATGGAGTCATGTGATGCCTACTTTGAGGATCAAGAAGGAGTGAAGAGATCAAATGAAGAAAAAAAAAATATAATTTACAGTTGGGAAAACTCGGCAAGATGTTTATTTGAAGTCAAAACTGATAACGTAATCCCATGAAAGAGGAACAATCGGCATCCTGGAGGGATGAGAACGATCCTCTCCTATCCTCTCCTACTTGAGAAAAGCCTTCCAGTGCCTCACTCAAGGAGCAGGACTGGATGCAACCCTTGGTCCCAGCGGTTTCCCTAAGAGCAGGAACTTGCTGTCCAATGCCTATGTGAAGCGATAGAGCCAAATACTCCACTATACATGGTCCTATTAACTGGAAGCCTGGGGCTGACCGCCAAAATGTCCTGATTGGCTCTTTGTAACTTTTCTCAGACTGCTGACACTATTTCTCACTCTTCCCCTGCCCCCCCCCCTCCATTATACATTACTATCATCAACCTTGTCTGACACCGGATCTCATTTGCTAGACATGGTGCAAAGATATTCTGATTTACGTTGTTCACAAAGTGGTTGAGCTGCACTGGCAGAAGTTTAAATGGCACTAAAGAGAAAGTAAGTAATTTTCCTGACTAAAGTGAGGACTATTAAAGCCAGGGACAGAATCCACATCCTATCCCATACAGTCCATCCTAAGAACTACGGGGTTCAGCTGACTACGTTCTGCACATCTCTCCATCTCCAGTTCACCCAGTTTCAGAAAAGCAAAGTTCAGCTTATTTGGGGGCATTTCTCAGTCAGAAAGCCTGTCGCCATCAAATCAGGTTCACAAAGAACGCTGCTGGAATTACAGATACGGAGCACTCGGAGCAACTCTGTGAATGAACATAATACGAACTGTTCAAGGAATAGGTAAATGTGTCCTAGGTAGACAGCCAACTTAAAATAAACATATTCGTTAAAACCACAGTGGTAACAAAAAATTCAGAATGTATGGTAAATTTATTATAACGAAAACCATAAATATTTGATTATGAAGAATCTGTCCCTTTTTATTCTGAGAAGGTTTAGTTCAAGACAAACATTTTTTCACTAGCAGTTCTATTTTATCTATTGTATCTATATTGTTATCAAATTTCTTATAGCAGAATTCTTTTGCAAGGACACATTTTTGTTCTTCAGTTCAACCACCCCTTAAGTACACAACTCCATTTGAGTGTATAAAAAGAGATACACCATTTCTATTCCAGAACTGAAAAAATACGGAGGTTTTTTTTCCTCAGTTTTAAAAAACACATTACCACTTGGCCTGGGATAAAATATAAATTTAGTGTGAAAGGGGGTCTTTTGTCTGGTTTTAGCTACTTGGGAAACTGAAAAAAAGGGATTATATAGAAAAAAATGCAGTACTACAGTAACATATGGCATTCCTTTCTTTGTGAAAACTACAATGAATCTTGATGCTGTAAAACAAGGTTACATTAGCAATTCAGAAAGAAAAGAATTCAAGTACTCTCATTTTTACTCCATCTTTTAAGCTCAGGAAGATCTTGTTTTGTCCTTCTCTCCGTGGAAGGCAGCTGCAAAGAACACCGCGGCCTCTTTGCACGTGCAACCAAGAAATAAATGTTATGACTCCATTTCACTTTACAGCTGGGGTTTTGTGTGTGTTGGGATACCCTGTCTTTTTCTAAATAGGTGAGACTTTAATTTTTTTTAACAGTAAATAGTTATAGTAATTAGGCATTACAACATTTTAATCTCAACATACCCAGAGGTATGGAAAACTCCACCATGGAAGTTGTGTTGGCTGTTGATGTATTTTAAGTAATGATCATGAGCCTGAGACTGGGTAAAGAACTAGAATGAAGACTTCTGAATCTTTTTTGTCCTTCCCTTTTATGCTTGGCTCCCAAAACATCTTAAATCCTAATTTTTTTCATTTATCTGGGATCTGCAATTGTCATCACCTAACAAGAAGTAATTCACTAGATAAGCACAATAAACACACCTACTTAACAGCAGCACACTGGGACTTTTTGGTCAACAACCTTTAAAAATTCAAAAATATGGCATTCAGTGACCTTGGGTACTTTGGATGAGCTGTAGGAGAACTGCTGTTCTATACAGACATCCTTTAAAAAAAAAAAAAGTCAATTATATATAACTTACAGAGTAAAACTGACACACTCAGCATCACGCATATTTCCATACAAATGGGCTGGGGAAAAAAGTATGTTTTGAGGGGTTAAGTTATCCCATCTGAAAATATGATGCTGCTTATTTCTTCTTTACAAAATATTTAAATATTAACACCCGTTTGAATCTCTGCTGCAAATTCTAGAATGGTATAAAAAGAAGGCAATCCTATTTATTTAAATACAGGCTCAACAACTTACAACAGATTGAAAATCAAGTCCAAAAACCTAAAATATAAATCAGAGTTTCCCCTGAATATTGCAGCGATTTATTCCCCCCACACTCACACACACTGGTAAACATTGGTTCATTGCAATCGGAATGCCTCAGGCAAATGTAGCGCTACCAAAACACTATCCTGGCAGGATTTCAGCCACCTCCTTGGAGAAGCCTCTGCTGTCCTGCAGCAAGAGTGGAAGCTTTGACCTGCAGAACCCTGCAGGAGCTGTGGAGCCTGCACTCCCCGACTCAACGGACATCAGCACATTTAGCCGAAAACCCCGGGTTGAGATTTTGCCTTCTATTGGAAAGGTCTGATCTTTCAGCTCTCGCTTTGTAGCAGACCTTTAAAAACAAGTATACCTTGTACAAGGCAAGGGATTGAAGATGGTGAGGTATGGTGGTGACATGCCATGCGGAGCACAAAAAAATAGCGGTGTCACTGGTGGTCAGAAAAGCTGAACTCCTATGGGAACGGGTGTAAAAAAGGACTACGGTGATGGACAAGGGACGGGAATGCTTTAATGGAACAATATTCAGCAGGTTTTGCCAGTTCAGCCTTACAGAGCAAAAGCTGAGAGTAGATGCCCCTGCCTGTAAATCCACCATGTGAACAACAAGGAAAAAGGATTTGTAAGAGGAAAAAAAATTAATATAAATTAGCCAGGAATAAATTTAGTCTGAAATTAGATGAAGGTCTCTACCCATTATTGGAGAAAGGTTATAGAGCAGAGTCCCAAGAGGAGAAAAATTCTAATTAGTTTTAAAACGGTGCTTGATCACTTTATGGAAGGTATTACACGGCATGGCTATCTCCTACAGCAGAGAACTGAACTCATGACCCAGCAGATCCCTTTCACTCCTAGGAGTTTCTTCACATTAATGCATACGTACAAGCAAAACCTGACCCCTTTTCAGACTTTTAATGCTTTAAGTCCATTTTAATGCCAAATTTCATGCTTTCAGGAGTTTAATACATATTTTTAATGTTTTATATGCTTTATGTAAACGTGTTTGAGAGAACCAAACAAAACAAAATCTAACACTCTTGCAGCCATTGATTCTACACATACTGTTATGGGCCCTTTATCTGAACGTTATTTAATGAGTGTCCCTGAAGGGATTAGCATGTCAATGTGTGTATATTGATTTCCTAATCCAGTCCATCAAAGCTGTTATGATCTGGTGACAGCACAAGAAACAGGAGTTCAAGGTTCTTCACACAGCTCCGACAGTATGTTCTCAAGCCTCTTGATGTGAGAATTAGCTCAGTCCTGAAGTCCAATTAATCTGATGAGACTGTCAACAAAGATGTCATTTCTAGTCACATTTTTGGGGATGTGGACACCTGTCTAAAATATGGAATGAGATCACCAGCTCATTAACATTTGCCAACAGATGGTAAAAAGCTGCATTTTATATCATTTTGGACTGCTTCACATTTTATAGCCAGGCTTCTAAGCTACCCGTGCTGTAGGACTGCACACCCAAGCTAGCTTTAGAAATCAAAATATCTGGTAGACACGTATTTAGACACTAGCATCAGGAAGTTACAGCAGAAATATAAAGAGCTTACAATCCCTTCCCAGACATCAAAATAAAACAAAATAAAAATAAAAATCAGAAAAACTGGGGGAGGGAAATTGGTTGAACAAAGCCTTTTTCTGAGTGACTTAAAATTTCATTCAACATTCCTCTCCCTAAAATATTCCACCGTGGAATATTTGAGAGCCTGTGGTGCCATGACCGCACCCCTTCCTAAGGTCCACACCAAGACCTCTGCCTGGTCCTACACCAGGCACGCTTCCATGGCACGCAGTCCTCCAGCTATTCCCTCATGCCATAACGCCTGCAGGAACGGGTGCCTCAGCATCAAACTGAGCCGTAATGCAGAGCAAGAACCAGTTTGACAGTTCCCGTACAGACAAGGCGCAAGCTGCTTTTCCTCAGAAGCGGCGCTAAGGTCTCAACCCTGTTACTACTGCGTTCAACAGGGAAACTGTTTAACGTAACTAGAGGAAAATCAGATTCTAACAAGTTCCCAGCTGAGTGAAGTACCGCAAAAAAAGAACATGTAAATGCGCATCCTAGTTGGTGGTATTGCGATAATACGCAATAGTGGAGTTCTATCAGCTAACATCTAGAGAAATTGCTGTTGAATGAACAGAACGGTTTTGAATGCTTTATAAGGACACCCCCCGCCCTTTTTTTTTTAACTAAACTACTATACCTTCAAATAAACTCTTCTCATACCATCTTCATATTGCTTTTGCTGCTCAGACATGTCCCAGCACAAGTTGGCATGCTTCCTATTTTTGATATTGTCTAATTCCCTGGGTCATTAGTTATATAATCATAATCATTTTTCTGCTGGGCAGATTGGTGTTATCTATCTCGTCTCCTTTTCTCATCTCACCTCTTTAGTAGTGTTAGAGCATAGATGGGAACATCCGAGTCCCTCAGGGCACCATCTGGTACTACCCTGTACAGAGAGGGCTAAATGAATGACATACTGTATGGTACTTCCTACTCATTAGTTACTGATTCCTTACGTTGCTGGGTTTTTTTTTTTTATTTTTAAATTCATGCCATTACATATTCTTCAGTTATTTTGGTTCATCTCTATCACCTTTCCTTTATACCCATATCTAAAGGCTTCACAGAGTGGGGAAGATAGCCAATGGGTAAGTAAGCGATGTGCTGGAGGGTGTAGTGTATCAGGTGTAATATTGTGAACGTGGGAACAAAGGAGATCATACGGGATCAGTGTTTAAACTATACGCAGGAAACAACAAAGAAAATACCCAAAGGCATCACAAAGTCACGGGGAAAGAATATACATATATATGTATACGCAGCCTATATGAGTCACTTGCCCATGGATAAGTGATTACGCTACACAGCCCGCTAACATGAACAGATGAATCTTTTATATGTAAATAACACCAAGACTAAAAGCTATTGCCTCCTTTCCCAACAGGATTAAAATCCAGTCTGTACTGATGCAGAAACAATTAGAAGATGCCTTCTGAAGTTGTGATTAACGCATGGGTACCAGCCTTTCTCTACCTGCACTACTCAGTAAGAAAGCACTGCCTGCAGATAAAAGGCACCCAACATTTACATTTGCTACTGCTTTATGTTCATCTCAGTAAAACAGATTGTTATTTTTTATTGTACTATGTAGCACCATAAATATAGATGGCCTTTTAAAGCCAAATACCACTCTTGCTAAGTAATTGTCAATTAAATTTAGTATTAATTATTCTTAATAGCCCAATCTCATGTACTGTTTTCCACGTGTCCCATTTTTGCATGCATCTGATGTCAGAGCAGATGAATTTCAGTTTGGAGGCTTACTTAAACCTCTCATTTAATGAAATCGCTGTATTGTCGGGTGAATGTGTAAACCTCTGAAGCGAAACTGCGAGAGCTGGTTACAAAACCCCCGGCCAGCGCAGAGCAGTGGCATGTTCAGCTCTTGTAAGTAAACATCAAAGCACAATCCAACAAAAATGCAGTAACTTCATAACCAATTTAGGCTATAATTATATTGACAGTCAAAGCCTTTGCTTTTAAGTTTAGTGTTAAAGACACATTTTCCAATCCTCATTAAGACAGAAAAAAATGCCAAGGACTCCATTTCTACCCAAATTTCTAGACTCCACCGTGGAACAACCTGCCTGGAAGGATGGAGAAGCAATGCGGGTCGCACAGGGTGCCCTAAAGCTGCGTCTCATGGCCCACCAGCATGGTAGGACCAAGGAGTCAGGGTTACCAGCAAACCAGCAAGTCTCACCCGTTTGCTCCATCATTTCACGGACGGTTATACCATTCCTCTCCATCGTGCCCGCAGGGCGAGCGCCTCGTCTGGCAGAGCTCCACTGATGGGAAGAGAGGCTGCAAACCCCCCCAGAGAGCAAAGATAAATGAAGCCTCAGGTGTTTTCCCCCCTTAATGTGGAATGTAGTAAAGCTTAGGGGTTATTTCTAATGGGTTAGTTTTACCCTGGCCTCCAGGATGGATGTGCTGGCATTCCATTCCCTCCAGAGCCTTTTCCACGCCATGCTGCCGATCGCTACGTACGAGCGTCAGCTCTGCAGCAGACTTCAAGCTCTGCCCGAGCAGTTTGGCACTCACAAACAGCCGGCGCCTCATTAGGCAGGAGGCAGCAAGAGTTGGAAAGGCAAAAACCAAAGGCACTAGCCCACCTCTGCTCCCAGTCCTGTCTCCAGCGAGATGAGACCTGCTGCTGTGCGGGGTTCGTGCTGGGACAGGGTAGCTGCTTGTCTCAGACTTTAAACAAATGCCTGCATTTTTAAGAATTTGCTTCTACATCTTACAGTTTGCACTTGTTATAGCACAGAGAGAGAGAGACCTCATGCACAAACAGGGGGTCAAAGATGCCCCAATCAATCTGTCACCTTCCCAGCGAAATGAAAGGAAACGTTAAGCAATGTTACGGCTCCATGAAATTCAAGGGAATAATGTCAGCTCCCTGAAACAGGGGTTGTATTTTCCACATAACAGCCTGCTATCAAATGGCAAAACAGAATGTAGGATAAAATTCATAACAAACAAATTTAAAAAGATCCTCAGTTCCGAGACTGCAACACACATTCTTGAGATGCTTTACAGCCATTCATTCTCCCTTATATCCATTTGAATGTTCCCCCTTGGCCTTTTGTTTTCATTTTAGCTTTCTAAGCCTCTGTGCCATTCCAGAAGCCTTTCCCCCCTCTCCGCTGTCCCTTCCCCGCCAGCCCTACGCACTCTGCCTCTGCAAGACCCTTTCTCCTATGTTGATTGCTCTTGCTTTTTGGCATGCATGCTCTTTCTAAATTCTGTTTTGCTTCTTAAACCTTTTTATTTTTTTCCCCCTAGACTGATTCCCTTTTTTCATTAAGCCAGACTTTTTTTTTTTTTTTTTTTTTTTTTTTTTCCCCCCCCTTAAAAAGAGCGTTTTATTCTGGCCAAACTAAGGAGCTTGCTATGTTCTCATTTACAAATGTCACTGCAGCATGGCTAAAATTCTGCTTCAGCTCTGAAAGCTGCGCTGGCACAGAACAAAAGCATCGCAGTGCCTCACACACCACTGTGTTGTTTCCCCTCATTCCTCCTCCGGGCTTGCTTAATAGTAACAGCTTGCAATGACATTTTAGCAAAAGCCAAGCTCTTTACAGCTCCTCCCCCTGCTTCCAGCAGAAATTAATACTAAGAGTCCATTTAAGAGAAGCCATGAAAGACTGGCCCTAAGCAAGAGAAAAGGAGACAGACAGCCCCTCATTCCTACCTGGCCTTCTTTATTTTAGTCCATCCCAGTATTTGAGATTTTTTTTCCCCTCATCAAATATTCAATTATAATTTGTAATCCTTCAGCTCAGCACATTCACTTTAGCAGGGTTCAGCATGCACATGAAGGTACCTCTGTGGACCTAAGAAGGACCGGAGATAAGGTTTATATTACCAGGAAAAAGTGCTAAGTGCAGATTTCTAGCATAAGCGGTATAGGACCATATCCAACAAAAGGTTGTGCAAAGCAACCCAGGATTTAATGTGTAAGCCATGACCAGCTAAACCCAGCTCAAGGCCTCGTTGCCAGATCCCTCCTCTCTCAGCAGCCTCCCTCCCCTCCTGGCGCGGTCTCCTCCGTGCCCTCCAAATCTCAACAGCCAACTCCTGGGTGCAGCTGGAAGGAGGCTCAGTAAGCCTAAAGAATTCTTGGTGGCACCACCCATGTTGCTTATTTGTATATCTATTTAGAAAAGAATATGAGACTAGGAAGTGAAGAGTTATACGATCAGTAGACACTCGAAGACTTACTGCAGAGGTTCAGTGTTTGCTTTCCCTCGGTTGCCTGTGGAGAGGAGTTCAATAAGCAGACACCCTGCCAAAGGACGAGCATGCACGGGGAAGGTGGAGGAGAAGCCCATCTCCTGCCCGCCCGTGAAGGACAGCAACACCGCTGCGGCTCACCCCAGTCCACCGCACAAAAACAAAAGGGAGCTGGGGCTGCTGGAGGCGACTGGCACCGGCTGTATAGAGATATCAGGAGCCATCAGGAAGTCCTTGACTGGCGGGTGAGAGTCTCCTAGGCCTGCTCCAACAGTGAATTAAGTCAGTGGAAAGCCTCCCGCCGGCTGAGCTGGCATCTGGGTTAGCCCCGTAAAAACAAACAACACCCCCCACCCCCCTCCCAAAACGCCAGGAGAATTACATAACATTTGCTCCTTCCAAAGGGGATTTCAGCAGCGCCGGTGCCGTTTTTGGATGGAATAGTCTCACCTCGCCTTGGCAATTACTCTGCTTTTTCCTTCTAAAAACCAAAACGGGGACAGAATTATTGAACGCCCAGTTCGCTGGGCAGTGGGGGCAAGGTTTGCCAAGCAAGGTTAGCAAAACCCTGAAAGGCTGATTAGGTGGTGTTATAAAGAGGTAGTGTTCTGTGACAAGTGGAGCATCCCAGGCTGCCTCTGGCTTCTCGCCACCCGCGCTGCTAGCGTAGCCACCAACCATATTTAATCTCATTTACTATTTAGACAATACAAAAAAGAGGCTGTTCAGTTTACGCTGTTGGTGTAAACCTCCGCCATTCCTCTGATCTTCTGCACAAGTTCTAACGAGGTGGAGATTAGCAGAAAGAAAGTAGTGAAATCAAACAGGCAGGCAATTTTCCCAAACACAAATGCAGAAATCGGGAAGGAAGGAGGATTTTCTACCTCCAGCACAGGCAGGTCCTCCCTGGGGAAGAGCCAAACCTGCTGCCAGCTCAGAAGATAAAAGTGATTTCCAGCAGGAAGAAAAAAAATCTATTTGTTTGGGGGCTTTCGGTAAGAATTAGTATTTCTGGGCTAAAACTGATTAGCCTACCGGTTCCAGTGCAAGGTTTCTCAGTCTACAAAAGAAAAATATTAGAGGAATATTTCCAAATTCATAGCCCAGCAGCCAGACGGCAACTGGTTGAGTTGCACTTGCAGGAGACCTGCTGTGGGACACCAGGGCAGCCACAGGGGTTGTGGCTCTGGGGGGAAGCCGCCCCTTACAGCCCCTCCAAGTGGGTGCAGGATGTGTTTCTTCAGTTCCTCATTTGGGTATTTTTGCATAATCCTGTAAGAGGCAGATCACTCTGCATGCACAGAAATAGTTTAGGATCCCCCCAAAACTAACAGCCAATCAAAATTATAAGTTCTGTGCAAAATCTGAAATTTCTATCCTCCAAAGGCCAAATCTGCCCTAATTTAACTGGCAACATTACTCGTATCGGAACTGTAAGGCTGTGAATATGGTAATTTTCTGTTATGCATTTGGGTTAGTGTTTTGATTGCTTTAGTTTGTAGAATGACACAACAATAAACAGGGGTTTAAATGACCATGATTAAATGCCATATGTATGAAAGAGCTGAAATGATTTATCAGCCAAAAGCCACTAAGTGCTCGATCACTTCATCAGATCATTAATCTGTCTTCCAGAAATGCACTTGGCACTTATAGAGTCAATTACGTGCATTTTAAGTGACTGGACATTGGTATATATTCAGAAGATTAGATCAATACCGGGCACAATTCAGTTTAGACATTTCATCAGATATTTAGCGAGGTTTTAAGACAACAATTTTCTTTTCATTATTTTTTTTTATTTTCTTATTAGTTAATTAATAAATTCTTTCAACATGTAGTACTTTAAAATGTCTCGTCTCTTAATTTCTCCTGCGCTATAATGAAGGTGCTTCCTGAATCTGTTAGGTTGCATTGCTACTTCCTCGCTGCTTTGTTGCATCTCCGTTGCCTTCCTTTGAGTGGAGTTTGTGCCAGGGTGCCTACAGGTGACTACTACAGCCACAGTATTTTTGATAAAAATACGGTAGTAAAAATACCTACGTACACTTTGGAGAATACAAGAATAACCCTGAGTGTTAAGCACAAGGAAACACACCCTCTAGAAACAGCAGCCTGTAATCTAAATTAAGAAGCAAAATAAGCATGAGATCTCTTAGGTTTGACTTTTTCTGTAAAAACTGCCCTGTTGTACAGACTCCCTTGGATCATTTGTGCTTCCAAGAGGCTTTGTCTTGTCAGCTCCTCTCTGTCCGCTGAGGCAAATATTGCAGAAAGTTGGGCACACCACAGATCTAGGACTTCCAATTTTCTCTTATCCTTTTAAATCCCATATACCCGATAGACATATAACAAGTCAGATAGTGAGAAGCCAGCAGATGTTTGGGGTACTTCATTAGAAAAAAAAAACATTTCAGGGAGGAATCAAACCAAGTGGCTGTTTCCTTCCATGAAACCACCTAATTATCTTGTCAATGTTGTGTCCCGGACAAGAAGTCCTCCCTCAGCCTGGGGTCTTTAATTTACCATTTCAGAGGACTGGAGTCCTTAATTGAGAAACTCTGGCCATGTAACAGGGTCATTTATCCTTATTAGCACCTCTACAAATGTCCAGTTCACTCTTTTACTTGGAATAGCAAATAGCTTCTTCAGCTCAATGCATTGGCCTGAGTCAGCCTCAGATTTCCCCTCATCATGTAGCTCAAGCATGCCTGGTCTGCTCCCAAGGCCTTCACCTACCGGCCAGCTTGCCTGCAGCTCTTTGAGATGTCCCTCTTTTTGACTGGCAATGATTCACCTTTTTTCATCACTGAGCAGCCCCACAGTAGACAGGAGCAGTTCTCCAAACAGCCACCTGGCCAGAGACCTTTTCCTTTCTGTTCTCCTTCAACAGATTTGCAACAGAAAAATACAGCCAAGACCAAATAGTCAAGATTGGCCCCCAAAAAAATTCTCAATCCAATCTCAAATGACCTGGTTCATCTCCCTATTGTTGCTAGTAAGAAAACACACAGGTCGGTCCTTACATCTCTGAAGGCAGTGTCTCCTAACACTGCTTGCCTCACTCTCTTCCACTTGCAAAAAAGAAATTGCTCTAGCACAAGTAAACCAGACGTCCCAACCTCATTCGAGTGCTTTGTAGCCCACTAACCAGTGCAACTGCAACCACAAAGAACATTTTAAGCAAATAGAAAAATATAGGCACTAATAAAATAAAATGTGACTATCACAGTAATATTTGCCTATGTAGTTTGCATTCAAATTCTAGTAATAAATTAGTTATATATTTTCTAACCGCTCAGTTTCATGGAAATTGTTGCCAGTCTTCAATGCCTGGTGAACACTGCCTTTTGACTCTTGGCAAAGAACATAAATTAATTACCTGTTTAGTATTCCGGGTTTGCTTTAGTAAAATGAGCAGCCAACTTTGCAGTGGGCCAAAATTCAAACAGAAACTCAATTCATGCAAAAGAGATCAGCCGTACTTTCCAGCCTTAAAACTTGGATAGGCACCATACTGTCACAACGGCTTCTGTCAGCCAAGGGGGCGATAGCTGTACAATGCAAAGCAAACATCCTTGTCGGCAGAAAAGGAGAGCGTGTTTGCCGTGATCCAGTGTGCGGTGAAGTACATTGAAACCTGTCTTACAACATCTACAAAGATTTCTTTTATTAAAGCACCCGGCTTCCTATGTTCTTCCTGAAATACGTTATAAATGCCATGTGCCAAAGACCAGTTTGCTGGCAGTTGTATAATGGCCGGTATGGAAACGGAACAGTTTTGTGATAAAGCAGGAAAATCCTAGGAGAAAACTTCAGGACATACTTCTGTTATCACACTGGTTCCAGGGAGCATTCCTCCTTCAGTCTAACACTCTCCCCCATTCCAGCCTAACTTTGGTCTTTGAGGGTTTGGGGTTTTTTTATAAATTTAAGGCATTGCTAATTTCTTTAGTGAAGGGATTTCACTGTCCTACATGCAAGACATAACACAAGGCATCTTTGCAATATTTTATAGTCCCAATTTTGTATTGTTTCTAGAAAATAACATGAGCCTCTGGTCACCATGGAGACCTTGGGTCTGGCTGGAAGTTACTAAACTTTAACAAGTTGTTAGCAAGTGCTAAAGAGAAGCCAGAGGCAGAAGCCTGCCTGAGATGTCACTCTGCAGGGGATTCTCCTTGCTCAAACAGCTGAGGAAGAGAAAAGACATTAAGAAATAGATGAACCCAAAGCTACCCACTCTTCCCAAGGGGACGCGATGGCACTTAACCATCACGTTGCCACTGGGATTTCACGCTAACTCACTCCAACGCTGTTTTGAAACAACAACGTCACGATACATGCACAGAAACAGTCACCGTCCCTGTACCAACCGTGGGCTCAGGCTCTGAAAGACAACTTCTCCAGCTCATTATTGACTAATGTCTCACCATCACGTCCTAGCATTACAGCGCCTGTCTATTTTCATGGTGTGGCATAGACAAGTGCCACTTTGAAAACACATCTCTTATCTTCCAGTTTGTTCACTTGCCTAGCCTCAGCAATGACATGGGAAGGCAGGCAAAAGCCCCAGAAAGCTTGCAACAGTACAAACTTTTTTTCCCTCCCCCCAACGACTATACATTAACTAATATGGAGTAAACAATATCATATTCGTACAGAGAAACTCCTTTATGTTTTGAGTACAGAATAGCTTTAGACTTGGGCTAGACGTGGACCTCTCCTTTCTCAGAGAGGACAGCTGTAATGCTCTTAACATTTTATCTACAAGAAAATCAGGCAACTGCTCTGTTCTGAAAGTAGAGCTTGAGGTAAAAAACCAAAACACCTCCAACAACCCCCAAAACCCCAGAAAGGAAATCAGCAGCATATAAAAAGATGATTATGGAAAGGATTAGAAAATATGGGCAAGATGCTGGGGATAATTTGATCACAGTATATCAGGCAACTGAAAAAAGTGGAACTAAAATACTGGATTAACACACCGTTACTGAAATAAGTAACTGGAAATTTGTGAACTTGCATGGGTTTCCATGAATGCTTGTTCTGATTCTTGCATCAAAGTTGGAAATACTCAGGCACCAGGGACTAGGGCAATACAGAAAAAGAGTTAGAAAAGCTGATTTGGAACCTCTAATAATTCATTTATGCTGTACTTAAAAATCACTTTTATTGGACATAAAATGTAAGATACATAATACATTAGCTGTAGCATTTAATTATCCGTCTTAATTAACTTGAATAATTAAATAATCCAGCTCCTATTTAAATACAGCATTTTGCGTACTGAAATACGTAACACAATTAAAGAGGGAGGCTGTTTGAAAATCAGAGCTAAAAAATTAACCCTGATACCTGCTTCTGTCGATGCTGGGACTGCATTTTGAATGTCTGTATTGATTGATTTCTATGCAGGGAAATTACTATGATTTTTCACATCATGCCAGGATGCAGAAAAAAAAAAGAGAAGTAATTGTCTTCTTCATTTCTCTGATCTTTATTAGGAGATGTTATTCTGAGCTAGCTCATTGCTGTTATCACTGCAGTCACACTGGAATTTGTTGCTGTGGCAATGCAAGACACAATACAATGACGCTATTATAGCATTTGCAAATATTCCTTAAAATTATCCATCGTTACTCATCTGAAACTGCTAAAGTCTTGAAGCCTGCATGCCTAAAGTCAGGTTCCCAAAATCTACATACAGGTACCAAAGTCAAAACTATCCAATTACCGAAGGCATTAAATGCTTACAGGTTGTATTTAAAGCAGTGGGATGACTGGGGTTTCCGCAGCCATTATTAAATCAATCTAACACTCTGTTATCTGCCAACATTTGGAGAAGGAAAGGCTACTTTTTGGGTATCTACCTTGTACGGGCAGAGACAGGCTGGTGTGGACCCTCTCCATTAGCTCCCGTGGCTATGTCCGAAGTTGTCAAACTGCATCATCAGGCACCCAGTAACACCTGATGTAACACGTGCCAGGATCAAAGCTGTTAAGAGACCTCAACCTGTAATTATGTCAATGGACTTCAAATGTGGGAATGTATTGCTCCCTGGGTGAGAGATCTAGGAAAGCTAAAGAAAACTTCATTAGTGCATTATGGTTTTCTGTCTTCTTATTTTTAGCAGCTACAGCCCACATAGAAGAGACAGACACAAGATCCCTAAATAAGATTTTTCCATGATGCATTTTCCCAAATCAAATTACTTGTCTTCCTTTATTGATTATTAGCTGTCGCAGGCTGGAAAACCAGCTTAAGACAAGGTATAGCTGGAGAAAATTGAGGGTCTGATGTATTACTGCACGCCACACGAGAGAGAAATCTTGAGATTTACAGGGCTTGGATGAAATGCAACAGTCCAGATTTTAGGAACGTTGCACGCTGAACACATACAATCTCTCTGCTATTGAGAGACACCAAGAGATCCACGTTTGGGGACAAACCTTCACTTTTTTTCTTCCTCTTCACTTTCCCGCCCTCAACCTCTTCTTGAACGCTTTCTCAGGAAAACCACAATTGTCTGAATTCAGCTCCCCCACCCATCGATTTGTGTTTCTCCGGTGCTTGTCACTGTTACAAAAAGAAATCTCTGAAAACAAACTGCAACAGGCCCTCATTCAAGCCCTGTTATGCTATGCTCCACTGGCCAATTCAGAAGTTTGGCTTTTATTTCTCATTATGTTCAGTTAAAATTCATATCAAAACTCAGTTATAGAAATGTGGTTGTAAAAGGATGAGATTTTTCTTGGCAGCTTCACTACCTGATTTCTTTACCTTTGTGTTTTCATCAGTTCTGTGCTTTAGTTCATCTGTTTGATGTTCTGCTATACAATACCTATAAACCCAGGGAAGAATGCCTTTGCTCTCAGAAATAATACAAAATGACTAAGCACCTTGAATTTTTTTTTTTCCCCAAACATTTGCCCAACCTTTTGCTCTCTTCCAGAACAATGCAGCACACCCTCCATTAGTATTAAGCAACTTCATTTGAGTAAACTCATCACGGCACTGGCAATTCCTAGCTGTAGCCACAATGATTTTTGATCTGAAGAGGAACCACTGATATATGCACTCTTGTCAAGCAAATTTTTTGGTTCGTAAACCACCACTCCCAACACCTTTTTTATATTCAGTCATCTGTGATGTCGCAGCTGTACAGAACATCAAAGTTCAAAATTCTGTGGTTTTTAGGACGGTACAAGATGAAGCAGCAGCATTTTAATAGAAGTTTGAGACCTCAAACAATACTGCAGCCCTTTACTAACTCAGATTTCATATACACTACAGCATTTAAGGACATAAAATATTCTGTGTCGTTAACACAATTCAATATACATGAGCTTCTAGCTCCCCTTTCTTTCCTGAAAAGAGAAACCACTTATTTTTGCTGCAATTGATCTGAAAGTAAAAGGAACAGCATAGCAAGGAAAACAGCAATGCTCATTTCTGGGGTCAGAGCTTGCACGTGTATTTTTTAGTACCTTCTGAAGATCACACAGAGTATCCATCTTTTTAGAATACATTCATGTGAATCACAGAATCCCAGAGTGGCAAGGGTTGGAGGGGACCTCGGGAGATCATCCAGTCCAACCCTCCTGCTAAAGCAAGTTCACCTAGAGCAGGTTGCACAGCACATCAGAGTGTATTTCTCTTAAAATAGGCTTCCTGTTAAAAAAAAATAGAATCCATTTTGGCAGCAGCTAAATGATGGACTGCCAACGAAAGAAGAAAATGTCCCGATAAGTATGAAAAATGTTTATGCTTTCAACTTTGCTTTGAAACGTTGTGGCTCAACCCGCCATCACCATAAGCATCCTAAGCCAGGTTCAGAGGCACATGTAGAGATTCGCTGTATCTGGCTTTTGGCCTCTGCCACAGGCTTGAACAGCTGAGATAATTTCACAGCCCTCTGCCTGCTAAGCGTATTCTGTTTTCTGATGATAGCAGAGAAGGAAGAACCACTCGGATCACACCTAATTGCTCAGGACTTCCCTTCCGAGGAGGATGGCAAAGGATGCCAGGACAGTTGTCTTGCACCGGGAAAGCCTCTGCTGAAGACAGAGGGGCTTAATTTAAACAACAGAGCTCACCACTAAGCTTACAGCATATGGAAACAGAGATAAGAGAAGTTCCAAATGGTTCAGTCTCAATTTCTTAGCCAGAAAATAGATGTGGACTTATGAAAAACCCGAAAGCGGACTTGCTCTGGAGCCCTGCTCAGTGCTGAGAGCCGAGGACAGCGGGGCTCAGGACAAGGCTTGCAGCTCAGCCTGCATTTGCAATAAGCAATTTATCTGTAAGTCAACAACAACAACAAAATATACCTGAAAAGGCAATCTCAACAAGTTTGAATTATTCATCCAAACAATTTATTGATTAGTCTAGGCAAAGTACTGCCACAATATTTCTGCTTTGGCAGCTGCCTCAGCAGCATGACGCTACGCTCTCCTACAGGTGTCTCTGTGCTGTCCCTCACTAATCTCATGTATTTCCCAGGAGAGGCTGCCAGAGCTCGACTTGTCCAGCCTCAGAACCCCCCGCTCCATCAGAAAATATTCCTGCAGGTTACGCACAACTCCAGCCATACAATGGAAATCAAGCCTCTGCCCAGGCAACTTTGGTCCCATCTTTCTTGGGCTTAGGGGTAAAGGAGCACGGCATACAGCTGGTGTTTGCAAGTTAATTTTGCACTTATTATCCAGCGTGATTTATATTTAACTGGTTTCTGTTCGAAGGCGGAGGGCTAGTTGATGCACCGTTGCTTGGGAGCAATCCTGCCGGGCACGCAGCACCGCGCTGCAGCCATGCCACCCTCCCGCCCACTTCTCCTCTCGCCTTCGCTTTCCTCCACGCGTTCCCGATGCAAAGAGCAGCCACCAAACCGCTTTTCTACCAGCACTTTTCTGCTCGGAGAATATTCTGCTCGGAGTTGTGTCCTGCCCTGCTCAGTTTTAAGCGTGTTTGGGAGGAGTCATCATGGAAGGATGACTCCGGAGCCTCCTGTCTCTTGTCAGACATAAATAAATACCTGTTATTTGGAATTAAAACTTCCTTCACTCCCCAAAGTGCTGTATTACAGCACTATTTATACGCAACATTTATTTTACATTTCTGCTGAGAATTATTTATCAGCAATAAATCCTGTTGTGATGCCCGAGAAACCTTTGTATTTAATACGTGCGTCGTCTTTTATTTTAAAGCAGGGAAACGTTTAACGCCTCTGAAATGGGTGGCAAAAGAGCGAAATGCAATTGCTGAGTGCCCTCTAGTGATGCCAGGAGAGAATAGCTCCGTCTGCGTTCCCGGTGGCCGTACCAAAGGACCCATAATCACACATTTCTTATAAAAAAAAGATCCCTGTTTGTTCATAGATGCTATCTTCTATGTGCATTTCATCCCCGTGTTTACCCAGAATTTCAATTTCAAGCATTTAGAACAAACTCAGTAGAGCCGCTCCGGCAGCACCCATCAAGAAGAAGGTACAGCCTTCCTCTATCTATGTTAGATTTAGGAAATCAAATACGTTACATTACATTTTACCTTTATCCTCCACTGTTTTACCAGTCCTGTCCTTCCCGAGCTAGGCAAACAGATATTAAATCTTTTCTACCACTATTTCCTATTCATTGCATGCACCACAGCAGCATCGCGAGGTCCCATTGCACGAGACAGTAAAAAAAGGAAACCCCCAGCACACCTGTATGTTCAATTAAAATAGAGGGAAAGCAGGTAAATTTAAAAAATAGCCAAAAATAGGGTGGGGTCTTGAGAGATGAGTACGTTTTATGAAACAACAAAGTACTGGATGTTGTCCGTACAGGAGCGAGGACCCCTGGTCTGGATTAAGGGCACCCTTTGGTGAGCTCCCATGGGTGGCTGTGGCTGCAGCCGACCCCCTCTCCCGTCCCCTTCTGCCAGGCAGCAGCGTGGCCCGGCCTGACGCAGGCTCCTCTTTAGGGTCATGATTTGGGTTAGGATTAGGAAAACCGCGCATTCCTCATAACTTCTAGATATCTGCAATGGCACGACTGATCAATACGTTTTAAGTTATTCCCAGCAACACTGCTTTCCTCTGGCAAGAGATTTTTCTCAATATTGAGGAATAGTTCTGGTTCTGGCAGCCACATATTTTTATATTAGCCCAGGTTTCAGGGTAAGGCTAGGGTTTGGGTTTGTTGGGGGGTTGTGAAAGCCGGAGACTGCAGCTGCAGAATGACAGCAGCATTTTACATGTCCTAGGGAAGAGCCACAGGGGGTGGAATCAGTAGCTTTGGTGTAATCATTCTGTCTTTCTGGTTACAGATGCATTCCCAGAATGAGGGGAGGTTCAGGCCCATGGGAGGGACTACACTGCAGTTGGAAGAGGAGCGTTACGGTGCTTGGCATCTTGCAGTTTCCAGGAGCTGAGTCAGGACGGGCAAGTTCCCAGCTCTCACCCTTTCTCTTCCAGCATCACTGAGCCCCACTGCTGTGATAATATCTGAGTTAGGTTAGACTCAAGGTTGAGGCCTGAGAAAAGGTTGAGGTTAGTCCTCAGGTCCGCATGCTCCAGAGATGTACGGGGAACAACCAGAAGACTCCCGTTGAACAGCTCTGTCTGTCACATGGGTTTCAGAGGACTCTATTCTCAACAGGTCTGTCCATGTACTATCAAGAGATTCCTCTTTTCTGGCCATTAGTTTATTCCTATTAAGGAATAATAAGTTCAGACTAAAAACAAGGAGGGAAACAGGAGGGAAGAGCTGCTGTGTCTGAACGGAGGCAAGTGCTTCCCCACAGGAAAGCCTGCCAGGTACAAACACGGGCAGGGGAGGACTGGAGGGTCGCCACTGCAGAGCCCTGGGAGACCGCAGACCGATGACAAGCAGATGCGTGGCTGTTGCCTGGGAACCTCTCCATCAACAGCCTTCCCCAGCAAAACTGGTTGAAGGCATTTTTCAGTTCCAATCCATTTCAACAGCAACAAATTGGAAATGCTATTAAAAAACCAAAACCTTTTCTATTCTGATCCATCCCTAGCCCTGTATCTTCCTCACACACTCTGCCCTACAATATACCGATACATCTATCACAATCTCTCTCCTATCTTTCTCTCTTCTAGTCCAGAGTCTTTGAAACATGGTAGGGTTGACCCAAAAGCTACATTGTAACCCATCAGCTACAATCAGGATAAATTACAAGTGTTAATTAATCACTTCTATGCTATAAAAGCATAATGCTGGCTCTTAAATGTTTAAAAGAAGGCTATTCTTGTTCTAGTCCCTTTATTCTTCTTCCTACAGGTTGTTTCCTGGGCAAAACGTTCATGATCTTACCCAGGCTTTTTATCAGGCCCAGTAATGCAGGCTCTCAGCCAAGTTTGAGACTACTTTTGACATACCAAGAAATCACTGGATTTTAAGACAGTTTATGAATCTGTGAACTGCATTAAAAAACAAACAATTCACAGAACACATGTCTTGAGGTATGAATAATTCAGATATCTTGCACTGCTTCAGAGCTGATTTTTTTTCCCCCCTCTGAATTTCCAGCCCGTTTGTGTTGGCATTATGAAATACACTGTTTGTGAGAGAGACATGCTTGACCTTGTGAGCATGCTATAAGATGATTCGTAAGTGGTTGATAAAGATTCAGTAATTTACCTGCATTTTATTCTGTTAACTTTCCTGTTATTTCTGGGAAGTGGAGGAGGGGACGTTTTCTTCTGATGTTGGAGCACCATGTGAGCATCTTATTCTATAATTATGGCTGCTGCGTGCGACTGATTTCAGTACCATTGACTTCAAGACTATAATTACCAGGTTTCTTTATGGATGAGTCAGTCATCTAACTGTATGATTTAATTTGATTGATCACCATGCTATAACATTTGCAAATCCAGTACCGTAGGACAGACATTTTCTGGTTACACACCCACATATCCGAGTTATTTCTAGAGCACACATTTTAAAAAAAAATATCTCTAATGGTAATATTAGTATATATTCATCTGGAGTGTCTACAGAGGCTGCCAGGGAAGTTGGTGGGGAGAAAAAAAAAAAAAAAATGTAGAAATGTAGAAGTACTCTTTATTTTACTTCAATCCACTTTTTAGATCAATGATAATTTCCCTGTTTTCCCGAATCCATATAAACTTCAATACTGTAATAAGGGTGCAGGGAAAAAAAGACTTTTCTTCCCAAATTTGTCATTCCTCCTTTACTCACCAGTAAAGGGTTTACTACAGAGCAGTACCAAACTATTTGCTCCCCCCAGGATTGATGGGAGGCTCCGCAGGATTTGCAGGGCTTGCCTGGCATCTAATTCCCAAAGAAGCCAAGCAGGAAGGCAACACTTCATTTTCAGTCTAAGGGTGCAGGGAAAAAAAGACTTTTCTTCCCAAATTTGTCATTCCTCCTTTACTCACCAGTAAAGGGTTTACTACAGAGCAGTACCAAACTATTTGCTCCCCCCAGGATTGATGGGAGGCTCCGCAGGATTTGCAGGGCTTGCCTGGCATCTAATTCCCAAAGAAGCCAAGCAGGAAGGCAACACTTCATTTTCAGTCTCAGATAGTCTCTGCCTGCCCGCCTGCAGCAGCAACACTGCATTGCACACGTCTGAGTCAGCACAAAGTGACAGGCTTGAAAAATAGCTAGCAAAAACTGATGGCAGGTCTAAAACATTATTTTACAAGAGGAATTGCTTTTATAAACTTAAGGAGTTTGCTTGCCTTATGATAAGGAAATGCTTGAATGACTAATTTTTTTTAAATTTCTGAGCATACATTTGTAACCTCCTGCACTTTGTCACTAACCTTTCTAAGTATGAGATAGTTGTAATGATCTTTATTACAGTGTATATTTGCTTTCCAAAGAAGCTTATTCTCCTTCTGCTGCAAAGGTGGCAAAAAAAAAAAAAAAAAAAAAAAAAAGTCTTTTAATACTAAATAGTATTTCCTAGAGTGAAAGGCATAAAAATTGTGTCAGTCTTTGAACAGCCCTTTTCATCCCTGCTCAGCAAAAGTAGAATTTGGATAGCAATTTGTATATTGAAGAGTAATTTACAGATTTTCTTCAGACTTTTGTTTGTTTGTTTTCTTTAAACATGAAGCAGCGCTCTCAACACGTCAAAAGTATCTCTCATGTATTATCCCGACTATTTATTTAGGTTAATTGCAGGTACACATACTTTTCCTGCACAATTATTGACCACTGCTTAATTCAGCTTGACCCTGACCTTTCAAACAAATATTCACTGTATCAAATGGAAGAGCAATAAAGATTATAAAATATCTATTTTCTGGTTTTCATACTGCTTTGCTATCTCCAGCGCTGGCCAACCCTTTCCAAAATACCAACGCTAGAATTTTGACCACAATAAAGATTTACACCATCATGGAGAAAGTTAACGAAGAATGAGATACTTTTACTATGAAAAATTTATGAATAAGTTTCATATTCATCTTCTGAAGAGATGCCAGCGTGATTCAGGTATATTCATGTAGGTAAAGCTCTCGGTGAATTCATAGAATTATAGAATTTTTGGGGTTGGAAAAGCCCTTTAAATCCCTCCAGGGATGGGGACTCGACCCCTTCCCTGGGCAGCCCCTTCCAATGCTTGACAACCCTTTTGGGGAAGAAATTTTTCCTAATGTCCAACCTAAACCTGCCCTGGCACAACTTCAGATCATTCCCCCTCGTCCCATCGCCCGTTACTGCAGCACACTTAAAACCACCTATATTTTGCACACTTTTCTCAGGTATTCCATCAATAAGGTGTGGCTACGGTCATGAGGACTGCTTCCACAATCAAAGCTATCTCGGGGAGTGGAAACACTGTATAAGTTTTCTAGCACCAATTGTAATTGCAGATAGAGGGCAGAAAACAGAATTGGTCTGTGAGAAGCAACAGCCAGAGATGGGCTACAGACAAGACGTTTGCCAGTGAACATCTCATTTAAAACCCATTAAAGTTAATGGAAATACCCTTGGTATTTCAAGCGAGCTTTGGATTTAAGTCTTAATATGACATACGTAAACAAGAAAAACTGGCAGTTTGAGGATGTGCTTATAACTCACAAAAATATTTGGAAGACAAATCCTTAACAAGTTCTATAAAGGGAAGGTTGCTTTCCATGTCACACTAATTTTCGTCATCTCTGTTATGCTGCAAAGTAATCTCTCTTAAAGTGCATTTATTTATCAAATAAATAAGGAAAAATTATCATTAAAAAAAAAGACTTCCACTACCAAGAACTTTTTTCTGCCATGAAAAATTAAGCAAAATATATTCTAGTAACAGGAACAAAAATATTAATTTTATGGGTTTCTTCAGCACATCTCTCCAGTCTATAAATGAATGAAACTTGAGCTTTGGGCTCAAACTGGAGCTGAGAAGGGGAAAAAAATAATATGAAAGAAAATAAAGCTACCACACCTAGACTATTCACTTGGAATTCTGTAGAAGTAAATACCTGAAATTTTGTGTTAATGGATAGACTTAGTGAAACATATTTTTAAGGTTATTTCTAAAATACATATCCAAAATATAGCAGCACATGAAAATGTTCTACTACTTATCCAAAGCAATAAACAGCCCTCCAGAAATGAAGTGAGAAAGAGAAATTAAAACCTTTAGAAGTACAGGCCTCTACTAGACCCAAGTTTCTTGCTTTATTCTCTGGGGACACTTCCACACCTGTAAGGTCAGAGGTGTGCAGTGATTTATAACATTTCTACCAGTGGTTTGGTCTGTTTGTGGCCATCACTGCATGGTCCTGACCCAACGTGAGGCCAGGAAGGAGAACGTCAGACCAGCTGCAGGCCTCCAAGTTCAAGCTGAGCCAACTTCAGTGGCCATATGTTCTGTTCAAGCCCTCTTTTAGGTGCCAATTAAAACAATTAGCAATGCTTAATGCTAGCATAATTACTATTTTTTTTTTTAATCTTCAGGCTACCTCAGTAAAATCCCTGGCTCTTTTCCTCTCCTCTTACTGCTTTCCTCCATTTTCTGCTCTCAGTTCAGAAGCCTTGAAGGATATTGAAAATCTAGTGCCATCACACTGATTTCTAAAAAAGAAACAGAATTACTGTGTTTGGCCTTTTTATTACACTTCCTCAACTCAGTTGGCATTTTAAGAACCATTTTGATCAACAAGACCCTAAACAGAGCATGCTGAAAAACAAATTTGCCCCTGTATACCCCCAATGGATGCAGAGGACCAGGAAAATTTTGGTTCATCTGGAGATGTGGGAAAAGTGGGCTGGAGAAGCGTGAGGAGATCAAATAAATTCCTATTCCTCCACACCACAGAAATTCAAGCAGAAAATTACACATTTGAGTGGCCATGAGATCCTGCCTTTGAGATGATGGTACGGTCTTTCCAATTATTGTGATTACAGAGAACCAGAGAGAAATTACTCAGTGCCATTACAAGACTGCTATTTGTAAAGGTAAAAGTAAAACGATCGTAACAAATTGTAAAACTTAAGCTACACTGATGTTCTTCCCATCGTTACTACATTCCTTACTATTTATCCAAAGACAGGTTTGAAATAATTACAGAGTGCACACATTTTACTGAGTAGGTTACATTCATATATAATTACAGAAATAAAATATAATGTCTATACGGTAGTCAGAAAGTTAAACCTGTGAATAATGCACTGAATATATTATTAAGAAGCAATAATCAAACCTGATTTTATTCCACGTGAAATATTTCCTTCCCATATAATAAATTCAACTGGAATAGAATAAACCACTAATTCTAAAATTAATTATGTCTTCATATGTCACTGCTTAATACCTTATTGGATTGTATGTTTTCTACAGTTGTTACTTGTAGGTCAGAAAAGTATTAGTAAACCTTAACAATGTCAGAGATCTGATGTAAATCTGATCTTCTCTCTGGATATAGTGGATCTTGAAGAGAATAGCTCAATTATTCATCTGCCTCCTCTAATGAGTCCAGACAGCAAAAGCTGAATGGATATGCCAGATATTAGTACCCTCCTGAGCTTTTAAAAATTAAAAATTCACTGCTGGAAACTCAACTGACCAAAATTAACCTTCCTTCTAGGAAACTGCAGCGAACAAGGACATTTAACTTTATCTTAGAAGCTGTAAACGAACATCGGCTTTTACATAAAGCAGACTGAAAATGCGTATCTATTTTCTATTCTACACCTCAAGACTATCATCACAAAACGCGTGAATGTTTGAGCTGACTGGTTAAGATTTGGGCTACATAAAAGTTGCACATCCTCATCTGAGCATTAATAAACTGGGAATAAAAAAAAAAAATAATCAAAACCCAACAAAGAACACCATGGAGGCCTCACTGTGCTCATATTCACACGAAGCAGAATTTAAGTCTCTCACTGTGCAACATGGCTGATGATGACTCCTGCAAGGAATTATGTGCCTGATGCCCTGGATAAAGGGGAAGTGCCGTGCAGTAACAGCAGCTTTCCAGGTACGCCTTTATTATAGGGACTTCAGTAACATAACAATGATGTGGGTCAAAAATACAAGGGGAACGTACCTCAACCAAAACTGTAAGTTGGACACAACCTTCAACTTCAAAGATGCCTTTTAAGCAGCAGAGACCTGGCACCACCACCACCCTCCCCTGTGCTTCCTCCCTCCTGCAGGGAAGTTCATTCTGCCCTGGGATCACCCTTGAGGTCTGAGCTATGCTCACCCCACCAGCCATCGCCACCAGGCTATAACACATCAACCTCTTTCTCACCCTAACCTTTTTCTCTCTTTCAGCTCACATGGGTTTGCCGTCTTACTCCAGAGTCTTGACAATGGCCAACAAGTCCTCGAGGCTCACCCACAGCTTAAATTGGCATAACTTTTCCCCTTTACATGAGTGCACCTCTGTCCTAGATGGGCTGAGATTAATATAGAAATTTTATGGGAAATAAAGGTTTACAATCATAGACTCATAGAATGTTTTGGGTTGGAAAGGACCTTTAGAGGCCATCTAGTTCAACCCCCCCGGCCATGAGCAGCAACATCTTCAACCAGATCAGGTCACTCAGAGCCCCATCCAACCTGACCTCGAATGTTTCCAGGATGGGGCATCTACCACCGCTCTGGGCAACCTGTTCCCTTAGTAAGCATTTATTCTGGGGTTGTTTTGAGGGGAACCTAGCTAAAGAATTCCCACCACATCTCAACTAAAACCAAAGCAACATCAGAACAATATAGAAATTATTAATAAGGTATTTAAATGTTCTTTGTTTTCTGGTCTGGAAGGATAGGTACAGGGTCATAAATGCTTTGGGGAACGATTTATATGCCCACAATACAATGCTGAGTGTGTGACCAGGGAACTATGCTATCCCTCCTGCATAACGTTTTTAGTAGTTGAGGTAGATCTGAAGCACATGTGATGGAGATGAAAGTTAAAATTCAAATAACTTGACAGTGTTAAGACAAATACAATTACTGCCTATGTCTAGCAGTGGCATCAGAGAAAAAAAAAGGCGCATAAACAGCTTTGTTCTAGACAACATGCACAGTTACCATCTGATTATAGAAATGCTGCTGTTCTCAAGATCTTTAAAATAACTCTGCAGAAAACACATCCACCTCTCAATAAAGGCTGTTGTTCAATTACAGAAATGTTCTCCCTGCCTTAAGAAAGATGTCTTCTTCCTTTTCCACCTTTCACCGTGAGAGATAACATTCAGGAATGGCTTACAGTCAAATAAAGATTTTGTGTGATTCTGGAAGTCAGCCTAGTTTTCACTATTCAGGTTAGCTAGAGAATGAATAAAAGCTCAATAAAATTACACTTTCAGACATTTTTTCATCTAAACCAGGTTGTTAATACACAGAACAAAATAAATTCTCAAGGAAAATTTGAAACAATTTGGATTCTACCTTTATGTGTCATAATAAAGACAAAAAGAATAGTATTGCTTGGATCTAATCAGCAACTTGTGGTAAGAGCTGGAGGAAGGTAAAGAAATAAGTCCTTGGTCTTGGGAAAGATCTATATTCAAGTAACATCACCCAGCTGTGCAATCACAGCATAATAAATCTTCCACTCTCAACTACTTCACAAGCTGCAGATCAAAGGACAATTGTTCATCACACAGACAGACAAGAAGGGATTCATACCTCCCAAATTCGGGCCGCAGCGACGTACAGGAGACAAGACACTCTCTGTTTCCCCTGAGTTCACAGAAAAAGGGAGGGAGACTCCCCCAAGACCAATTCAAAATGCAAATCTAAAACAGGTGCTCTCAGTTTCTTGTGGAAAATAATCCCTCTCATTCCGCTGATTATAAAGCATTATCTTCTATAATGACTCTCTGTGAGCTTTAGACATGACAGTAAGACCAGAGTACAAACAGGAGGTAAAGATACTCCCCCGTTACTTATGCCCGATGCACTGGCATTTCAAGGAGTTACAGATTAATGCAGACAGAACTGTCAAATCAGTTTAACATCCAGCTGAAAGCAATGGGGATTGAAAGATAAAGCAACAGAGAATAGACCTGTTAACTTCATATGGGATGGATCAAGGCAAGGGAAGGCCTATTGCATCGATACCCAATGCAATCAGTTCAGATTAAAATCCATTTTTAAATGGTAGAAATGGGCCTTTTTCTGTTTCATCACTGGACATTGAGATTACCCGACAGACAAGCATTGATACGACACAGACTTCTGAAAGCCCGAATGATGGGAATCCAGTGCAGGAGATACTGATCCTGCTTTGCCCCAGCAGGGAATGGAGGTGACCAAGACCCAGACCACAGCTCTTTCACCTCCCTTTCCAGGATGGATGCTCTAAAACTGCGCACAAGACTGGAATCTGCTCCTCTCCTGGTTCACCTTCCCCAGGCCCAATGGGGCCCACCAAGAGCCCTTCCCAAATGCTCGTTATTTAATTAAGCACTGCCAGCTGAACCACAGACCACAGCAATCTGGATCTTAAGGAAATTTCGGGGACTTTTTAAAACAAATTTTGCCCCTTTTTTTGTAATAAATTCAATTCTCAAGGCAAAAGTTTCCTAAAAATGTCCTCAGTATTAAGGGACTATGTTTGTCCTATTTTCATGTACCCTTTTGGACTGCAGGCAGTTCAAAACATTCAGTTCTGGTTTTAAATAGTATAGGAAGTGAGATGTTTGCTTCCAAGTTGCATAAACGCGAGTCATAAAAAAAAAAAACCACAAAGCTTTGACAGCTTTACTGCAAAGAAAAATTTACATTATGCAGTCAGAGAGCCATGCATTGCCCAATGTCTATTAAGAGAACTCATCAAAACTATAGATATAAAACATACACCTTACTTTTGTCTCAGTACGTTGCACGATTTTTATCTCCTATCCATAAATAATGGAAGCATCAGCACATTTGTCTGTGCACACTAACAAATCCCATCCTCTTGGTAATTGTAAACACACTGAAGCTTGTTATTGACCTTGTATAAAATACTGACACAGGAAAATGGGAAAAAAAGAGAAACAAAGTTTACCCCCCCACCCACAACCATTACATCCAAAGCCTACCAAGAACTAAAATACAGCTGAATTTATAATCTGTGATGTGGAAGGAATGAACCGTCATAAAAAATGAGCTGCAAAATAAAGCGTGGAGCAAATATAAAATCCAAATTTAATATAGTGAGGTGCATCCATCCACATAATGACAATTTACATGCATATTTTACTTGATTTAATCAGTCTTAGTTTTAAATCTTAAAATACCGGTCACTGTAATGAAACAGAATTTATTATCAATCTGTACAACTAGCACTGCTGATTTTCATAAGTAATCCATTAATATACTTTTGGACATTTGAATGGCTAAATTCATTAGGCACTCAGCTCTCATTGACTGCTTGCCTACCTCCTTTATGCCCCTTTGAAATTCCCTGCGTTAATGCAACACTGCCAGTACGAAATAAATTATTCATCTGATTGAGTAAGTACATTTCCTGAAATGTTCTTCGACTTCAATCAATGTTGGAAAATATATTTTTCTATAACGATAATACAGCCATAACATTTTGATATAAAGTATCCTTTCCCACATTATCAGTTCTCAAGGACCGTAAAGGATTGTACTTATGTACTCTATTCAAAATGCTCTGAATGAAACGATTCCTCCAACACGACTCTAAGAGGTAACAGAGTGCTATATCAGATTCAAGGACGTATCAGTTTAAAAGGACCACAAAACTTTGTGTACAGAAATATTGTGTTTGATGGGCCATAAGGGATAAATTGAGGGGTCTGAACCATCATAGATCATAATCGCAGATATACAGCTTTGGCTGGCAGGAGATGCATGTGAGGCACAGTTTAGTGTCTATTACAACGCTTTCTTTTTCATGCTCATAACTTTCTAGAGAAATCTTCCATGCCTGGTGTTACTGCAAAGGCAAATCCATTCGTAGAAAGATCTGTATCAGAATCTATTCATCCACTGAAGATATTGTTCTGTAGAGCTTGGTATTATGAGATAGATAGGTATATATACAAATATATAGCGTGAATATACATACACACACCTATTAGCATATCCCCTTTTTCCAACACAAAAGCATATAACTTTATTAGAAATGAGACATCTGGACTTTAAAAGGACAATTCTTATGCAATTCATAAAAGACACTTAAAAAAAAGTTAACTTTGTGTGCAAAGCCATGTTAGAGAATTGTCGTTAAGAAATCGGTACCTGGTAGTGCAAGATAAAACCAGAATATTTCCAAATAACAAAGAACTCTATTGGAGGAGTTAGCCTGCAAAGAAATGCTCGTGCAAAACATGTGCCAAATTGCTTTGAAAAAGATCATACCTTATCTATATAGAATTTACATCTGTACCACTGCTTCTATCAAGAAGAGCACATTCAGATTTCAGTGGCAGAGAGAGCATCCAGGCAGGGTGGAGGGGCAACATTCGGGTCCTGGCTCTGAGTCAGGTGAGGGTGCAGAAAGACTTACAGGGGTGAATTTTTAGTTCTATCAGATGGCTCCTCTCACTTTCTTTCTGTCCTGAAAATACTAATACTGTTGATCTCATTCCATATCGCCGTACAACCTGTGTGAAATGTTCAAATATTGCCATAAAAATCTTGTTTTCCAGCCAGAAAATGATTAGTAGTGATCATATTATCTTTAATGCTGTTCTTTTTTATAGACTGTTAAAACTTAGAAAGTGTACTTATGTGCTCAGCATCTTGTAAAATTGCTAATAAGTGGCAATTACAGTTATTAATACTTTCCCTGTAACTAAGAAAGCATATCCTTTTCATTAGACAAAGTAGTTTGTCAGAGAAAATTAGCGAAATAACAAGCCCATTTCCTATTATAATAAGGCAATTTCAAAGGAGCTTTCTTCGGATAATCCAGGGCTCAGTTTGACAAACCGCACGCGCTGCCCAGACCAGCCGCAGCCTTTCCTGCTGCCACGCACAGCGCCGGCCATCAGGGAGGTTGGCCCCAGGTTTTGTATCGCCTCGTGTGAGTGCCTCCGTGTGCCTCTTCACTCCTCTTCGATAGCAAGAAGAATATCTGGCTTGAGATTTCCTTTTTTTTTTTTTTTTGACAATTGCTACATGTTGCACTGACTCTTGCATTTTGTGTTGCCCAATATTTCACTGTGAAGTGGATAAATCCCAATTTCCCCGGCATCAGAGGTCTTCAAGGGAGATTAAATGAAAATATGCACATTTCTTCTAATCACTGCTTGAGACTGCGCAATGGTTTTGAGTGATCATTGACGGGCACTCTGAGCCAGAATGATGAATTTTTAATGTCACAGGTAGACTCCCCAATGCTACGAAGAAGAGCCCTTCGGAGGCAGGAAGATGGGTGTGCACGTCCCCGCGGCAGCGAGGCTGCTAACCCCAGAGTTGGAGTTAAAGCAAGCGGAGAAGAAACAATAAACAACGGCTTTTAATCAGCATGTTCCAAGGGTCCTTACACCAAATTTCTCTGACAGCCACTTCCCCTTGCAGATGGATATTCCTGAACCTCGGCACCATGTTTTCTAACTCCCAGAAACAGCAAAAGCCAACGTCAGTATATTATAAGTGAAAAATCAAACCGTATAAATTTACTTTCATACATGGGTTTGCACCGAAATAAACGTGAAATACGTGAGTATTACAAATGCAAGTGTCGGTCAACAACTTTTAATTTTAAAATAACAGCTTGGCTTTTACAAAGTCTGAAGCATACTTTAAATTTATACCCAGGATGGGTTGACTCATAAGGCAGAGATGCTGAAGTCTTTATGGAAAGCCAGGAAAAGTGAGACAACTATGGATTTGGCAGGTCTAGCTACTACCTTAAAATATTCGAGGGTTTTAATGTGTCTTTTTATGCTTGAAACGACTGAAGAATCAAGTTTGGGCTGTGGAGTTCCATCTTTTCTTCAAAATGTACACCTCACCTTAAAATTATTCCCCACCTGGGATATCATCATGGAAATTAAGTATCGCAAATGGGGATCAGGGTTTCAGGTAGAAAATTGAGCCAGATAATAAAACAAAAGAAAACCCTCTATTTCTCCACACATCATGAAGTTGATAGCATACAAGAACAGAATAAAATACAAAGCTATTCAGAGATGTGTTTTCAAATATAAAGTTTTGAATTTTTCTAGGAAATACCAGCTCCTATTTAGATAACCAGTTCCAAAGCAATAGTCTAGCTTTACTTTTATGCATCCATAAAGTTCCTTCCACTAAATGTTCAGTGAAGTATCAGGCAGTAAACTGTGAAAAACAGAACCATAAAGCTAAAAGGTAAACATGGGAAGAATATACAAGCTTTTTAAAGAGACACATTAAAATGAAATTCTGTATCTATTTTTATCTGTCTAATAAGTGTATTTATTTTTGTACAGTACAAGATACAAAACCCATCCGAGATACTCATGCAAAATCTCTGGACATTAAAAAAAAATATGAGGTGATCCAATCTCCAATAGTGTTTAGGGAATGCTGATAAGTAACAAACTGAACAGCCTAACAGATTAAAAAGAGGTTGGTTTAGTTGGTAAAAAGTTTACCAGATGTACACATTTATATATTCAGCCTTGTGTGATTTTTTTTTTCCTCCTCTGTATACTCATTATTATAAATCCAGACCTATTAGAAAATTTTCTTCCCAGACAGCACACTGTTGGTTAGAGTCAAACCAGGTTGAATCAGGTTAAGAAAAAAAGGCAAACCTGAAATGATAAAAATAAGTACGGATTTTGTTACCATTAACAGGAAGAAAAAACGGAAGCACAAGATAATACCTCTGGCAATGAAAATTATTTGCCATCTCTTGTTTGCTTGTTTGTATCTTCAATTCAAATGTGTCAGTGCTAAGAAAACAAAAATCACCTGGTGCCAGGAGGCTGCCACACTTCCCAAGCCTGTGTGGCAGCCTGAATCGTGTGAAATCTGTTTGAAGTTGTTTGCATGAGCCACAGAATTCAGAGCAATGGTTCTGAACTATCACAGCAGCGATACAAAATCCTCCGCGTGCGCACAGAGGATTTTGACAGACTCGGTGTGGTCTTGTCCATCAGCCTCAGCCATGCCCTGGCAGCAAACTGCTGGGTCTGCTCCCTGGCGGGGGTAAGGCAGGCAGAGTGGGAGACTGAGATTGAGCAATCTGGCACCGGGTTTTGGACAGTTCTGGCTTATCACATTCTTGCACTCTATTGCACAGCAGTCTAACCTACCCAGAGCAGCCTGGCATCTGATTCCTTGTAGAGAGCAGAGGAAGTGGCTCTTAACCTTGGAAAACCCTCAGGCCTCTACACAATTATGGAAAAATGCTTCAACCACGACAATATGAAACCACAAAGTATATATGCACAGGGCATAAACATTATGATCTTTGTGCAGTGTAAGTGTGTCTGCTTCTGCTAACAGTACGTGTAAAGCCCTAACGATTCACTGGCTTTCTAAAAAATATTAAGGGAACTCTAAAAATCAAGCCTACAGTTTTCATATTAAGGATGTGTAAGGATTTGCTGTCCTCATGAAAGGCGTTGCCTCTTATCAACAGCAGAAACATGGCAGAATTCATGGGCAACTACAGAGTTCTATTTAGTTTAATTTTGGGACTCCTTCCCACTAATTGCCCAGCAGGAGGAACATTAATTATGTGAGCTGCAATATACAGGGTACAGAAAAAGCAATGCAAATTTGTCAAACCAATTAAAAGACTGGGAAAGTCATATTTTGTAAAAACTAATTTGAGCCAAGCACTAAACAATACAGTAATTGCTCTCTGGCATAACTTTCCAACAGCTACAGGAATGAAGTAAAGGTTTCTAATAAGCACATATGAGAAATACAATTTTTTACAGTTTTATTTTCATTAGTTTAAATTTCTAGACAATCACAAATCTGACATAACTTTCCTTTTTGTAAAACAAAGAGGGTAGAAAATTCCCAGACATTTTCCAAACTTCTTCCAAGTATAACATTATAGGGTTATTTTCTTCTTTCCTTTTTCACGACATTCTTGTAGTGAACTGCTTGAACACTTCTTAATAGTGAAATACATCATTAGCAAACACCACTCATATCAAAATCCAGTGGGACACAAATGCAAACAATACTTCAGACTCTGCCAGTGTTCTCAGTGCGTAGCACCAAATAGCTGTTCTGCACGTATGGATAAATTGGTCTAATATGCTTATTTCTCTTTTTGGTAATTGATCCAAAAGCAGCATAGACTTAAGTATGCCAGAAGAAGATGTGAAGATCACGGCCTTTTCATGTAAGAGCGATAAAACCCAGTGCTTAAAAAGAAAGATTCATTTCAGACCGGTGGCCTGAAGTGCAGATGTTCATCTGAACTATTTTCTCCGATCTGAAGTGCCCATGTCTCATGCATGGTGTAAACAATTACAATGCAACGCAGCTTATCGCCCTTTCCTGTGGGCCCACGTCTTCCTTCCTCTGAAAATTAAGTGAGGATGCAACAGATCTGGCAGTTCTCAGTTTAAGCTGCCTGGATGTTGCCAGATACTCAGACTGAGGTTGATGGGTCCATAAAAAATGGATTTAGACGTTAGTACTGAATGTAAATCATCAAAACAAGATGATATAAAGCGCTGATCTTCGTGATCAATCCCATTCAAGAAAAAAATTAAGTTTTTTAAAGGCAGGCTTTATGCTGGATCAGGCATTCATGGTCATACTGCAGCCCACTCATATTCAGGTGTTCATGTAAGTGTAAAGGCTGCATCGTGTCCTGTGCTAGCCTGAAAGGAATGCAGTTGCACATTTGCGCCTGATCCAGCTCAAACTTGTATTTCTTGGTCATCCAGAGGAGCACATCCAGAAATGACTGCAAAACAACAGTCCACAGGACGGTGGCTGATGTTCTTTGAGGACAGTGTGACGATGCGCCGAGAGTTTCAGTGATGGCGTGGCTGGCATGTTTGTGGAGGCAAAGTGAAACTTAGAGTTGGAACTGAAATATTTTTATCACTGAAGAGTTTTCCAAAGAGAAACACCCACTTTAAAATGTCAGTGGAAACATATTGATTGTTTTTCAAAACAATTTTTCAATCCACATGTTTAAGTTAGTTCCATATTTTTTAAGCAAATGTTTTTCCTTGGGGAAGCAATGAGCCAAAATTACATTTTTTTTTCTCCATTCTTTAATGTTTTCACAACTAGAAAAAGTTAGGAAATGCTTAGACGAACCACTGCCACCAAGGCTGTAATCTTACCTCTCTATATTTCTGAATGAATGAGCAGGTGAAAAACCACTGAGACAAAAAAAGGACAAATACATCTCTATTGAAAAGGCATTAGAGTATTTAAGAAATATCACCTGGAGCAAGCCAATTTAGGTCTTCTTTTTCCCTGTATAAAAGAAATCAACGATATTATAGGGTTGCTGTATTGGTTAATGCCTCTAAGTGCTTTTTGGATTGAGAAAACCCTAGCCTACCATTCAGGTACTATTCAGGGCTATAGTGCTGCAAAACTGAGTCACACGCATTCAAATCCTAAGTATTCACATTATCGATATTCATGCCTGCCATTAACGTCGTAAGACTTCGTGCGTGTGGTTGTAGTTCCCGGGAACGCTTGGGAAACGGCCCTTCTTTCCAAAAGACACAGCTTGATGTAGAAATAGAAATTCCCTTTCAAACAAATGCATTCATTATTTTTAAGAGCTGCATACTATTATTCCTCAGTTTAATGCTTTAAAGAGCCCAAGTTATCCAATCTGGCAGCCAAAGCAGTATTCAATGTGACCCAAGAAATGTCTCAGTCGAACAGTCGCCGTGAATGGTGCACTCGCTTTCTAACAGTGTAACACCACTTCTTTAATAAAAACAGATGGCTGTTTACCAACACATAAGTGAGCCACACAGTCTTAAAAATACAAAACGACTGAAACACCCAAGGAGAAGTAGAGGCTAACAGCCATCTCTGCCCACTTCCCATGATTTCCATGAATGTCTGTTATTCCAGGGACTGTTCCATGTAGGTTGTGAAAACCACTGACTGTTTGATTTACAATGGTTTTGAAAAAAAACTTCTAGCCAGAGTGTTCCAATTATGTGTGAAATTAGAAATCCAAGAAGGTGGGACTAACAGGACGATGGCAGTCCCTAAGCACTGGCCAGGGGAGCCAACGATGCCGCTCAGACCTACCAAAGAGCCCCGCGTTGCGTTACTTTTCTGTAATACAAATAAGCTTATGCTTTGCTTACCAAGTGGGAAAACAGCATGACTTTGAGGGCTTATTTCTAGAATAAAGCTGAAATTTCTTTCAAGCTTTCACATCAAGTCGCACTATGTACAGTAAGGCGACTTACTCGCCGGTCTTGCCAAGGGGATTCAAGCCACTGCGGAAACGCTTACGACAGCGCGCAACGGCTGCGCTTGCACTCTGGCGTACTGCGACATGCTGGGTCTCACGCAGCTTGCTCCCTAACTCTAAACATTTCACATTTGCTATTCTGCCACCATTCCCTCGTTTTCTGCTTTCAGCTTAATATAAATTCCTCTGTGTATTTAGATTTCTAATCAACATGGTGGAACCGTTGTACAATTACCCAATTTATGGGGCTTTCTGTAATTTGAAAAGAAAATTACACAATTTAATTAAATTTTAGTGCTGTCAAACCTGACCTATAGCACTGATTTATTTCTAGGTACTCTAAACCAAAGCCAAACATCCAGCAGGAGAACCACTTTTCCCTTGCAAAACCTCATTACGGCTTTGAGCTCTGCCATAAAGTTCAAAATCACTAGCCTTGCTTTAATTTGTACTTAAAGAAATACCTGATCCAAGTATGGATCATCTTCAAATGTTTCTGTTTAGGATAAATATTTATTGACATTATCGATAAGTAACTTTAAAATGAAAATGTTATTAAATGTTTATTTTAAATTAAACAGCTTTGTCAGAAAAGACACCCAAGCATCGAAGATGTTCATGGAGTGAAAAATTCTGAGCACTGAATGTCTTTGCAATGGAGTCCAATCAATCAACCCTTTGCAGATAACTGATTCTAGCCTTTCAACTTACGAAGACTGAAATCCAACTTCTCTTCATTTTTCTAACTGTTTCATAATTAAATGCTAACTCCACAGCTTTTGGAGTTGACTTTTGACTCCACCATGAAATGTAAATTTAACAACCCATACTAGCATGGGTCTAAATAGAAATGCATAAAAGACAGCTGAGAGGAGGAGGAGGTGTTGATCACAAGCCCAGCATTTTTAATGCTGCACAGATCCTTTTTCAGCAGAATTTTTTTCTAAAAATTTAGTGCTATATCATAAAGCCTTTTCTTTTTTTTTTATAGCTGATACATAATGTATGACTATGCATAAATCTAGTCCGAGTCTAGCTTTGGACATTCACAGCCACCACTGCAGAATAAATTTATAACAGAGACTAACTTTAACAGCCGCCTTTTACAGAAGTTCAAAGCAGTCGGTATCTGCCTGCATACTGCTAAAGTTTGCAATACCTGGAAGATTTTTAACCTTTTTTTTCTTAAAAACAAAAAGGAGAAAAAAAAAGACAAAGCAAAGAGGAACTGTTATGCTAATACCTTGTAGCTCTCACTAGTCGTGCTATTCTGCATTAACGGCACTTGCAGGAGTTACGCTGATGCAATATTATTTAAGGCTATTTTCAAGGACTGGGCTTCCAAAATCACAGCAAGCAGCAATCATTCTCTTTGGAGGCAAAGAAAGATGCGTGAGCCTCTTCTTGGTCCTTCTTGCAGATCTTAGGGTGGGTACCTTGGAAAAAAACCTGTATGGCAGCTTGCCTTGTGGGTCAGCTCTGCAAACACCTCCAGAGACACCAGCATAAGCTCTACCAAGGTGATCAAAGCAAGCAGCTCTCCCTTCCTGTCCTCTGTGATTCAGTCTTGGGAGTGCATTTCCACATGTAATTATATTTTCTTATTTGTTACTGGGTTAAGACATGACAGGAAAAATCACGATAGCACAAGCAGGTAGAAGGATACTCCCAAATATCTGTTTAGCCAAAGCACGAGCACCCTGAATGCAGTAACAGGATTAGCACGGGCAGACTTTAGCATGTTGACTCTGCATCTTTTACAAGGAGTAACTGAATTTGCAGACCACAACGCTGAGCTCACTTGACATTTGTTCTGCCAGGGTCTCTCTTTGCTCCCAGTGACATGGCCACAGGTCCCATTAAGTGGCAGCAGTAGTTATTTAACAGAGGGCAGGACCTTTTTAGACTTAATCCATTAATAGACTACACACTGTCAGCTTTGCAGCCACTCAAAGTCAATCAATTCTTTTAATGAATCAGGAACTGGAAAGGCAGAAGGTAATTATCTCTACTTTTAGATAACGTTAGAGGCTTTTTTTGGACACAGAAGATGAATCAGAAACAGTTTTAAAGTTACCTTTTTTTAATTAAATCTCTTAAATACACCAGCATTAAAAACTTTTCCCACAAGGGCTAGAAACAGCAGCTAACTCGTCCTCCTGAGCAAATGGAAGCCCTCTTTTTCTTAGGAATGGGGGTAGATCTGAAGACTTTGGTAAAAAATAAACTTCTTGGCTGTAGAAAAACATTCTGTATGAAATCCTGACCAAAAGAAATCAAGGGGAACTTCTCAAGAGATTTACCAGAACCCAAGTTTCATGCTTGAACCCCTTCTTAGCCGAGTGTAAAATAAAACCGACAGATTAGACGCCTTGGTTCTTAGTTATGTTAAGGGCATCTTTTACCAGTGCTATAGCACTGATGGAAACTTCCCCTCAAACTTTATCTTGCAGAAAGGGCATCTCTGGCTGATAGGAATACTGCTCACTGTCCTGCTGACTGCGGCAAACCACTGCCTGTGTTTCATGTGGGAGGTCAGAACATATACTGGGGCAAACTGGACATTGTAGGCTTGACAGCACCAGAAAACGGAACACTTAAGTGCATTAGAAACATCTTGTTCCCTTCCTTGCTCCTATTTCCAGGCCAGAGAACAAATAACTAAGAATTAGGCTTTAATTTTCTAGTTTTCAGATATTATGAGAAAGCAGCTAAAGAAAAATTATTCTGAAGAATTCTTAAAAATAGTAAATACCCAAAAAAGCACGCGGACAAGCCTTAACTGAAATGATACGCAGTGTCCTGCAGAAACAGAGAATTAGCTGACAGGGCAAGGATAACATCTCGTACCTGGTGAGGGCTTTTCTCTTGGCGAGGAGCTCTGCAGGAGGAACCCTCTGGGGTGCAGAGCGCTCGCTGCGAGCCCCAGCACTCGGCGGCAGCAGCTCACAGATGTAGGAAGAAAGGACCTTCTGTCAGCTCCTGTGCCTGGGAGGCTGCATCCCCTGGATCTTGCTAGGAGCCAAATAAAATGAAATTAAATAAAATTTAATAATAGCAACAACAAACCCCCAAAATTTCATACTATCAAGTCTGACTCGTTTTTAAGCAAAAAGTTGCATTACCAAAGAGCAGAGCATGCTCCTCCGATGAAACCAATGGGACAGGACAGCCAGAACCGACTCAACACCGGAGGCAGGCTCAGCAGTTGTTAGACCCCAGTTTATCAGTCAGCTTCACAGCTATAAATACCTGCTGGGAGAAGAGTTAATAATGAATGATCAGCCAGGAAACCTCGCGTGAGACTTTGTGCGTATGTGCGTGTCTCAAATACAGGGAGTTTTAAAACCAGAAGGGAGGAGTGTGGTCATCCGCTCCAGTCCCATATGTGACACGAGCTACGGAATTCCTGAACTGAAATGCAGCCTCAGACTGCGCCTGCCCAAAAGACACGGAGCCTCGCTCCCCCAGAGGCCCATGGGCTAGTCTGAATTTTGCTTCTCACCATTTTTGTCAGTGATATTTGATTTCTCGGACATTCCTGGAAAGCAAACATTCAAAATATTAATATGACCAAAGCAAATCAACTATATTAAAAAGAAATACTCAGTTTTTCTGTGCTATATTTACCAATGTGATGAGTTACAAAACCAGAAGAGTTCAATCACTCTCTGAGCAGTTTTCCCGAAGACTTTTATACACATACACACAAATAAATACATATATAAGAGCATGTATTTTATATATATCTCCTCACATACCGTAGCTCAGAAACGGAAGGAGAGCGTTCCATAAAACACCGTGGTGGAGATGGTTTACCCTGTTTTAAGATGATGATTAATTGGTATGGGTGACATTC